>NW_018224663.1:64136-128210 GCF_001263595.1 Phalaenopsis equestris | reverse complement strand
GTTTGGGTGCTGAAGTGTAGATGTTAGCCCTCAGGCGAGGGGAACGTGGGAGCTCCAAAGTGAGAGTTGGTATCCTCCCAGCCTAGCCGTAGATTCAGTAACCAAGTGTAGGATTAGTCAATGTTCTTTATGCCTGGTCCAAAAGGTAAAGAATAGGTATGCTCCTATTTGACACAATATAATTTGAACTAATTCAATTTATCCATTCACTTAAATTTCTTGAACAGGAGAATGATGCTTTCTTATATATTGAACTTCACATTAGAAACTTTATTAGTAGAATTAGTTAATTAAGAGTTTATTAAAATTATATTTTTATTTCAATTGCATATTAGTGACAATTATGCAAGTTGAACTATATTGTTGTGATTAAGAATTGATTTTTTAAATCTTAGTTTCTAGCCTCTGACATTACTCTATGTGAGATCGATATCCAGAACTCCATTAGAGCCTTATATTACTTGAGCGATATGTATACTTGCGTTGATAAGTGTGACTTTGCAATTATTGAATATTTTATACACATCTTTATCAAATCTATAACCGTTATCAAGTTTTTAGCGCCGTTGCTAGGGATTTAAATCTTCTAGCAGCAGTATCAAATTCTTGTATTCTTAAGCATATATACAGTCACTATCAACAAGTTTCCTTATTTAATACGAATAATTAAATAGGGTTTATATTAAGCTGGGTTCAGAAAAGCTTCCTATAAGGGCAAGATCCATAAGGGCAAGCAAGATCCTATAGTTAATTACATCTTAGATAACTGAAGTCACCTAAGAAAACTCTCAATAAAAGTCAGGGAATATTATCTTCAAAGAGGTCAAAAGGATAGCACTTTTAAACGAGATCGAACAAAGAGAAGTGAAAGAGGAATGAATTAATTTGAAATATTTTGTCATAAAGTTCAAAGAAGGAAGAGATAGGGTATGTCATAGATTCGAAGGAGTACTTCAGTGACTTCCCAAGCTATCATAATGAATGGTTTAAATTTTTGAGAGAAATATTTAAATGTTTCATCCTGTCAATTTTATTTTTTAGGGCTTTTAGGGCTTACATTTTCATCCTGTCAATTTTATTTTTTAGGGCTTACATTTGTGTGAAACTATCGCACAAATAGCCTGAAAGATGTGAGGATTTAGGTCGTGATGAACAATAATCTCGGATTCCTAAGACGAGTTAGGGCTTAGATTGTATATCATAGCTATACAAAGGCCTAAAGATGATTTGAGGATTTATGGTGCACTAGACAGACAACCTCGAAATCCTGTGGCTTATTTGTTTAATTCTAAGGAAAGATATGTTGTTGTAGATCCTCTTGCTGATGCCGTGTTGCCCACAATGCTAGCTCCAAGCTCCTCACCATGACGAGTTTAAGTTTTCTAATGTGTCAAGTTATAATATCAAATCAAATGTCCCTATGATTATGGTCATTTAAATATTATAGGGCATATTAAAGTTGATTAGAGCGACACCGGTTAGGATCCTATAGTTTCTTTGTTCTGACACCATTATTTTTTATTGGATTCACTTAGTCCAAATGAACTTACTAAACTCATTTTAATGAGTTCCATACTTTCAATTAGACTGTGGGAAGTCTTGTTAGCAATCCTAGGTTACCTCCTCCAAGGGATTCCCGATCATTCGATAAGGATGTCTTAATTTAGTTGCAATGGTTGTTTTGTGACGTTTGTGATTAAATTTTGAATGTTGTGGAGGTGAATTTTATCTTGATTTATTTTAGTTTTGGTTTTGGTTTTATGACTATCCTAGCAGTTTTGGTTTTCATGCAGGGTGACATCATTGTTTAGCATGCAAGATCAAGACAAGAAGTACAGAAAGGTAAACACATTAATTTAAAAGCATACCTGCCAATTCTTCTTGTTCCACCATCTGAAAGGTCAGTACTTGTAAGACATGTATATAATTTTGCAGGGAATTTGAATTGTAGGAGTAGATGATGGTTTAGCTACCAAACTCCAAGTTATGATTTTATTGAGTCTTAGAAGATCTTAGTGGATGATTTTAGAACAAAAGTGTGACAAGTCCAGTTTGCCCTTCACAATGTCTAATAGATGTCAAAGTGCTCGGGACATGACCCCATATCACTTTGAGATTTCTTGAAATATTCTGAGTTCATTTTTGGATTTATCATATTGTTCTATTAATCATTCGAGGTTGAAGTGTGACTACCCCGGTGCTTAGTGAAACTTGACAATTTAATTATCCTCATGACAGTGCACTCGATTAATCAATTGATATTCATTTAAAGGTTGTGTGAGTGAGTGCCCCTAAAGCAAGTTTAAGTCATTTAAAGGTTGTGGTGCCCACAATTAAGGTCAGGATTGTAGAGTTTAAAGATATTAATCACCAATCATATTATCTTGTAAATCTAATCAATTGAGTTTAGGCGTCGAGCCTAGGTCACTACTAAGCCTTTAACAATCATGATAAATGAAATGTTGATTATCAAAATTTTGATTCAAGTGATGTGTATCCTTATTGAATGATCACATCATCCTCAACATTGGGCTTAAGCAAAGTAAGTCATATAAGTCATTATCTTTTCTATCTTAAGATCATCACTTAAGAATCATTTGATCTTAATTGACTTCCTATCCATGAAGATTAGGAGGATTATGATTTTCTTGATGCTGTGCAACGGTGGTAAGTGAGTTTCTACCTTTTAACCCCATTGTGTTTCAATCATCCAAGCATGTTTATTAAGATCAAAATTGCCCATTCTCCCTTGGTTAGTCCTAAATTTTGATTAAAGCACCAAAGTCTAAAATTACAATTATGCCCTTGGGGCACTTCACCTCATAAATAATTAGGATTCTTTATAAATTGATTTGATTTAATTATTTATTTGAGCTTAGAAAATAGGATTCTTTATAAATTGATTTATTTGACTTTCCAAAACAAATTTTTTATTTATGAAAAAATTATTAGAGGTTTCCCTAGATCAGAGAAATACTTAGACAAAATTTCATGATTTTTTAAATTAAATTATTATAATTATTGTAATAGAGAATGAAGAATATCCACATTTAGGCCTTTTAAAATTTATTTTTAGCTTAGGGAAATTAGGAAAAATATTTTAATGAGTCCCAAGTGGTCAGAGGACAATTAGACATATTTTGAAATGTTTTAATATTTTTGAGATTTTTAATTATTTTTAATTATTTTAAAATTCAAAATAAGGCTTGAAAATTAAGTTTTTTTTGAAAAAGTAATTTTTATTTTTCCTAAGTGCCTCTGATCACAAGAAACTCAAAAAACCACTTTTAATAATTTTCTCAAGTGTATTTAATTTAATATAATTATTTTTGTACAAAAATATAAGGTTCCTTAGAAAATCAACTTTAATACTTGAACATAATCAAATAATTTTAAAATTTTTATAGTGATAAACATGATTTTTATAAATAATGTGGAATTAATTTTGCTAATTTTTGATAAGTAAATAATTTATCAAAATTCACACAAGATATTTACATTTAATCAAATATTAAAATTTACAGGATAATTCAAAGTATCACGATATTTTTTCTAGACTTCTCTGACCATAGGAAACTAAATAAAATTATTCCCATAATTTTCCAAATGATAGTTGGATTTATATAATTGAAATAGCCAAAATGGTAACCTTAGCTTGAAAATTAGGGCTAGAAGCATAGAAATGTCCTCTGACCTTAGAAAAATCAAAAGACATGGCCTCTGTCATGAGGAATGTACCCTCAAAATTTCAAGCCATGGTGAGTAAAATTTAGTCATGGAGAATTTAAATACCATAGAGGGTATTTAATTCATTAAATATCAGGGAATAAGAAAATAATTTTTATTTTTAGTCCACATTATTGTCCTTTATTCACTGAGCAAGAGGGTATTTTTTTATTTTTATGATTTTTCTAGAGAAAGATATGGATTTTTGAAGTTTAGGCATTTAAAATAATTCAAAAATATCTATTTTTCTATTTATCCAGGCGGCGCTAACTTAACCTATGACGGCTCCGAACTCACACGCGGTGCCCTACTATTCGACGCCTCATCCACCTCAGCTACCACGCAGCCCGCGGTTTACATACCATGTGCTCGTCCGGCTTGATCCCCTCTGTTGGTTGGATAAACGCGCGATCAGACGACTCTCCGTTATCGTCTCCATGTGACCTAGCCCGTAAGCCGTTCACACTAAAACCTTAAGATCTTTGCCTAGACTCAACCAAATCTCATGGAGCTTGTTTCTAAACCTTCATCTACTCAAGATGAAAACATCTATATGGTTAATCATGTATAAAATCAAGCCATTACAAATGGAGAATCAAAATAAGCTCGAATTAGGGTTGAGGTTCAATACCTTTGTCTTAGAGGGGAGGCCTCAATCAGATTATTGTGGTAGCTTTGATTGGACCTAATGAATCTATAGATAAAGTCTTGTGCCCTAGTGAATTGTATAGATATGATTTTGATCAAACTCAATTTTAGGTGTTGGTTTAGTGCTAGGTTAGAGGCTATTTTAGAGGGGGCTTTTATGGTGAACCAACTTCTTTCACTGTGGGGATGGTGTGTGTACAATTAATTGAAGTTTGATGAACTATGGTGGAGTGGAAGATCTGTCCTAGTTTTAGGAAAAATTTTAATGGAGAAATTGGCTCTAAGGGGTGGCTTTTAATGGCTAAGAGCAAAGGGATTTCACTTGGGATGGTTTAGAGAAGCTCTGGTGAGATTTTGGCAGAGTTTCCTTAAGGTTTCCAGCACTCTCTTCCTTAGCTATGGAGATCTCCATTTATAGCCATGGTTGTCTGGTGGAGCTCAAGGCTGGGAATTGGGTGCTAAAGCTTGATGAGGTGGAGGGAAGAAAGGCTCTAATTGCCAATGGTAGAGAGCTAAGTCAGGGAGGTTTAATTTTGGGTTTTGGCCACTTTGAGCTCCCTTAGGCTGGCTATTTTTGGCGGCTGAGGAGTTGGCTGGCCAGGGTATGGTCACTTCTTGGATCAGGGAGGCCAGAGGGTGCATAATGATGGTTAACTCCTAAGGGTAAGTGATGATGGCCAAGATATTTGAGTTTAGGCCAAATGTGGGGTGAAATCCCTTAAATCGAGGGACCATTGGTCTATGAAAAGTGTAGGATTCAAATTGAGGTAATTGAGTGGATCATATGGTTGAATCAAGTGAGATCAGGCCATGGGGTCAAAATTGAGGTTTTTGAATTGGATCAAAATTGAGCTCAAAACATGGATCAATTAGGCTTAGACTTGGTTTGGATTGATCACATAAAAGAAGAATTTGAGTTTAGAATTGAAACCTTAAAATTTAAAACCGAGGGGAATTGGGGCCAAATTGATGGACATTTGAAGTGAGTTTTGGTAAATTGAGTTTTTAAAGGCAATTTGGGGGTTTTGGTCAAAATTGTCAAATTGGATTCAATTAAAGGGTCCAAATTGGTTTTAGAGATATTTACAGTGATCTTAGAAGTTTTGGGAAAGTTTGGGGTGCCAAGAGTATTGTTTGTAATTTTGGCAAATTTGAGTTGGCAAATTTGTTTGTAATTTTGGCAAATTTGAGTGTATTTTGGTAATTTTGGAATTTTTGGGTGGATTTGGGAAATTTAGGTATTTTGAAATGGTTTGAAATGATTTTGAAGAAGTTTGGGTATTTTAGATAAGTTTGGGAATTTTTGACAAATTTTGGGTTTCAAGGGCATTTAGGTACTTTGGGTGGATTTCGGGGCAAAAGACCAAGTTGAATATTTTGGTGGAATTGTGAGGCCAACCACCTTATATGAGCTATGGACCAATGAAATCCCCATTTGGGTCCTCTATGTATTGGTCTTAGCTAAACCCTAGCCTAAGGTCAGTGGGTCTAGGGGACCATCTACTTGAGTCTCCCAAAAGATCAAGGAATCAAAGTCAGCAATTTTGGATTTAGAGTTGTGAGTGGATCTAAGTGATAGTGACTGCAAGTGAGTGAGCTAGCTCCAGACCAACACCCAGGGTCAACCCTAAGGTCAATGATACGCCTAAAAAATGATTACTTTTTCATATATATTTTATGCTCAATTTTAATGATTTTTAATGATATTACACTTTAAAGGAAGGTATTTTGCATATTTTTTTGTTTAAAGGAAGGTATTTTGCTACACTTTAAAGGAAGGTATTTTGCATATTTTTTTGTTTCAGGGACAAGAAATGAAGTTTTGGAGAAAAAGAAGCAAAAATGGTGTAATTTAGAGAAGAAACGAGCAAGAAAGAAAATTCTGTCCTGACACATTTCGATTTATCTTTCTATGCTTAATCTCATTTACACTTCTCACACATTTTTGAATGAAATTACACTTTCAAGAAAGGTTATTTTCATGCTTATTTGTTAGGTCTATCTGTCAGGAATGAAACACAACTAAAATGGAGCGAAACAGAGCCAAACAGAGTGAAATAGAGGAGCTACTTCAGACCGGCACCGAAGGCACCAAGACCGGCGCCGACGGTGCCCTAGTCTAGAGAAGCGACGAAAAGTGGACCAAAAGGCGCCCAGACCGACGCCAACAGCGCTCGAGACGATCGTGGACCAATTTTTGGCAAATTTTGATGTTCTAGAAGGCTCCCAAGTGATTCAAACACCCCATCAAGTGATTCAATGTATCCAGAAACTTGGAGAAGCCTCTTGAATGAAGAGACATGTCTTTTGGATGAATAGATTTGTCTCTTAGGAAAAAGAAGGGACTTGGTGTCACTTTAAAAAGAGGGCTTGGCGCCTCTCATGGTGTGTGGGGGCGTTTGTGTGTGTGTGTGTGTGTGTGTGGGCACGCATGTGTGTGAGTGTATTATAGAATAATTTCCTGTGTGTGGAGAGGATTTTCTTGAAGAATTGTAAGAGGAGAAGGAAGGTGAGAGGTTTCTTCTTCATTACACTTCTAAGAGAGAATTTAGTGTTGATTGTAATAAGAGAAAGTGCTACAAGGGAACTTGTAGGGATTTGCTTGAGGAGGAGTCTAAAATAAGTTGTGTTCTTTCATTTCTTTATTTTATAAACTTATTTTTTTATATAAAATTTGTGTTTTCTCGTATCTTCCTCATGAGTTTTCAGTAATTTTCTTTATCTTTCTCCCTACTCTGAGATATGGTGAAACGAAGAGATAATTTAGATATGTCATTTTAAAATGTAAAATAAATTGTGATGATTTTTCTACTCCGTTCTTAATTTACTTTTCAATCTGGTAAATTGAAATGTTAAAATCTGTAGTGAAATATATGATCCAGAAAATAGAGTATGAGTTCTACAATAGAGTGAGAATCACTCTTAATTCCATGTAGGAGTATTTCTTTTATGGAATTAAGTGCCAATAAATAGAGAAATATACATTGTTGAGCGTAGAATTAGAAATTTTAGGGTGACAAACTAAAATCCCCAATTTGGCCTTAGTGTTTAAGAACTAAAACGGTCGTTAGCCTTCAGGGGAAGGGAAGTGGGAGCTTTTGAATGGGAGCCAGTATCCTCCAAGCCTAGCCATAGATTTAGAGACTAAACCTGAGATTAACCAATGATTCTCTATAACATTGAATCAGGGTAGAGAATTAAAATTTCTCCTATTTGGCACAATATATTTTTAAACCATTTATCTCATCTTATTTTACCATAAACTAAATGTAGTGGGAAGGATACTTTCTTAAATTTGAACTCTTCGTCACAAAAATTTGTTTAGTATTAGTATTTATAGTTTAGAAATTAATTTAGTAAACTTAGTTTCGTTAACATACATTAAAACCACTTTAATCAACCTTTCAAACTAATTGCTTATAGTAGTATACTAGAATTAACCTAAGGGATTTTTTACCTCGCTTCTTCGTGGGATCGATACTGGGGTTTTTAAAGAAAGCCCTATATTACTTGAAGTGATAAGTACACTTGAGTAGAACTCCTAATGTGTGAACTATTTTCTATATTTTATATAACATTTCTATTTTGCACATTAAATACTTAATATAAATTGGGTCAACTTGTTGGCCATATTTTTGAAAAGCTAAATTACTGCATAATTTTGGGATGGGTCAAGTTCTTCGCACTATCACTATGGATTTAAATTGACATAAAACATGCACAAAAATAACACACATTAGGGGCGCATCAAGTTTTTGGTGCCGTTGTCGGGGAAGCTTCGGTAAGAACTTTAGGAGAATTTTAGTTAAACCTGTAAGACTTAGATTTGGAATTTATGGTATTATTATATAGTGTGTTTAATTATTGTGTGTTTATTTTATTAAAAATTAAAAACACCAAAAATTTTTTTTATATCTATTCTATTGGTTAAATTTTTAGATTTGTATGCGTAGTTCAGGAGTTGCAGGCCTTGAATTTTACAAGTCAGATTTAGAGATAACTTTTGGGAGAGATTTGAAAAGACTCCATGAATTTAATGTAGAAATGGCAGATCAATGATATAATAAATATTAAGATTTGGATTATAATGCTTGTAGCTTTGAAAGAGTAAACCCCAAGAGAGTGGCAAATTTTCAGAAGATATGCTTATAATTTAAATTTCTCAGGTTGTAGATATTGAGAGAAAGTTAGATAAATACGTAGAAAGGTATGACCATGAGATACATAATTCTTATTCTGATTATTACAACCCAGGTTGGGAAAATCATTTGAATTGTAATAGAAATAATAATTTTGGAGGAGAAGACCAATTTTGAGAAGATAAATTTTGAGAAGACCAATTTTGAGAAGATAATCAATTTAATCAGACATGTAGTTGGAATAATCATGACTATTATAATGATGAACTTTCTTTACCTCATAATTTAAACCCCTAGAAGGAGGAGAAGGATTTATTAGAAGAAGTTGTTATTCAAATGTAGAGTTACTTGGAGTGTCAAGGGGTCACCATAAGGAATATAGAAAACAAATTGGGGCAGATTATTAATGCAATCCAAAGATTTTACCTAATAAATCTGAGATTAATTATAAGGAGATGACTGATGAGCAATTTGAAATTATTGAACTGATATTTAGAAGAGAATTCAAGCATATTTTTCAAAAGAACTATAAGTTGAGAGATGAGGATAAGGATATTGAAAGAACAATGGAAGAAATTTCAGAGGAGTTAGAAAAATATATAGAAAGATCACCTCCAACATTTACTCAGTACCAAGGGGAAGAATTAGAAGATAAGATGAAAGACAAGAGTAACCTAGAAGAATTTGATCCAGAATCTAAATTATCTAGAGAGAATCTGATCCAAAATTTGGGAGATCATGAAGTATCATATAAAGATCCATTTCTTATAAATTTCAAGGATGATATTAATATGAAAATTGAGAAAATTACTAAGAAGAATATTGGATCTAGAAAGAAATATGAGGAACAAAGATATGAATCAATCTAAAAAGGAAGAGCTGGAAGAAAAATTTAAATTTTAGGACTTTATAGGAATCCTTGGATCTGGAAAAGATTGGGTAATTGATCAAGGATTACTTAAAAGGAATTTTGATCCAGGTGGAATCATTTCTTGGGCTAACGACATTAAATAAAGTGCTTTATGGGTGGCAACCCATAGTTATCAGTGTGGTTTGATTTAGTGTGCTTGAGAGTTATGACTGTTAGTGATGTATTGTGTTTGTTTTAGTGTGGATTGATTAGTTTGATCAATGATTGGTAGATGTTTGGATTGTTAGTGGTTTGATTTACTTTTTGTGTGTCATGGGGAAGTGCTTTCTTAACTTCTTATTATAGTTAGACTTGTATGTTCTCTTATAATAGTTGGATTGACGAGTTCACTACAACTCAAGCCTCACCTGGACTTGAGTTTTAAAAGAGACATCATGAATTTTAACAGTGAGAGTTACATCTCAACTTTATTACTTCCTTTCTTTGACCTTGTTTTCATTTGATAAGAGTAACTAACCTATTTGATGAGTAACATGTGGAAGATATTACACTATCCTTATAACTGCTAGAGGTGCTTAATTATTGGGATATGGTGACGCCTGGTGTTGGTGCTTAAGAACCAATATATCAGGGATAATCATATCTTTAGGATTAAAATCTATAAAATCATTTATAAGTACCCAATATAGTTGTGTAGTGATTCCGTTAGAAATTAGAAGTAAGTTAGTGAGATGCAATGAGTTAAAGGAAGAATTGACCTCATTTATCATGTGTGTTTGTGTTTGTGATACAATAATATAAAGATTTGGAGAACACATAAATATATATATATATATATATATATATATATATTCCTATAGCAATACCTATCCCGCTTGTTACACCTTTCTTTCAATTTTATCATGCATGTTTAGTTTAGATTTAATTTCTAATACATATTTTCTATCCTAATAAATAATTGTAGACGTTCTTAATAGACATTTTTGATAGATAGAATTTTTAAACTATTTTTCTTTCTACTTATATCTTCTGTGCTAAATGCTATACATGTTAAAAATCAAGTTTGGGGGTAGGAAGAAAAATAAAATTTTAAAGTGAGTTTAATTCCTTTTAGTTTAGTATTATTGCTTGCATGTTTTAGGCTAGATCTGCTTTCTCATGCAGTCATTCTATCCTGATTATGAATGTATGACCTGCAAAAATTTCACAATGATGAAAATGCCTAAAGTGTTGAGGTATGTTTATATTTAGAGTTTTTCTTATAGAATTGATTGCAAAATATTTAAAAATTTAATTTTAGGGGGAGGAAAAATTTCCTTAAAAGAATGAAACAAAATTTTATTTGTCCTCAATTAGCTATATTTAAAACAATTAATTTAACATAACCTTTGGTATTAGATGCTAACTTTAGATAACTATATTTGTGTTTCTAAATATATAGTAGACCTAAGTAAAGTTTTCAATAACGAAAGTTGATTCTAGAGTTAAGATATTTGGTACAAAAGAATAAGAGTATGCTTTTTCTATTTAAAGTAAAGGAGATTGTATTGTTGAAGTATTAAGAATCTTAGATTTTCATGTGAGAAGAAAATAATGAGGCTTTATGAAAAATCTTCAAAGCTAATATGAATTTATAAAATGAAGGAATGTAAAAAGTTTTTAACTTTAAGAAGAGGATAGTGAAGTTCAAAATTATTAAAGGTTATCCAGATATAGTAGTCCTCACATGAAAAAGAAAAAAAAAGGATTAAAAATGATCCTGAGAGAAAAAAAAGAAAGAAAAAGAAAGAAAAAAAAAAAGAAAAGTATGTGAGGAGAAGCTTGAGGAGATGCCTAATAAAAAATTGGCTTCACTTGAATCAACTTGAGGAAGAAGGTTTTATTACATTTTTTAAACTTATATTTGAGTATTAGTATCCTTACTAATAAAGTTCTCATGAAGTTCTTTTCTATATAAATATTCTAAGTGACTTTAATATGACAAATTGCAATTCTTCTTGAAATGAATAGAGAATAAAAAATCTTAGACTTGACTACTATATGTTCTTATACTTTTAGTTTTGACTTAAGTTGTTAAAATTTTTTCTTAAGTTGTGCTATTATATTTAGTAGACCAAATGATAGAAATTTAGAAGTTAAAATCTCTACCATTAGTCATAACTTTTATGTAGTAAATGTGTTACTTGAGGACAAGTAACAATTAAGTTTGGGGGATTTTGATATTCCTAAAACATGATTACTTTTTTATATTTTTTTTATGCTCAATTTTAATGATTTTTAATGATATTACACTTTAAAGGAAGGTATTTTGCATATTTTTTTTATTTCAGGGACAAGAAATGGAGTTTTGGAGAAGAAGAAGCAAAAAAGGTGCAAATTGGAGCAAAAACAAGCAAGAAAGAAAATTCTGTCGTGACACATTTTGAAATGTCTTTCTATAATTAATCTCATTTACACTTCTCACACATTTTTGAATGAAATTACACTTTAAAGAGAAATTGTTTTAAAGAGAAATTAAAGAGAAATTGTTTTCATGCTTATTTTGTAGGTCTATCTGTTAGGAATGAAACACAACTAAAATGGAGCGAAACGGAGCCAAACAGAGCGAAATAGTGGAGCTGCTGTAGACTGGCGCCGAGTCCAGAGAAGCGACAAAAAGTAGCACCGAAGGTGCCCAGAACAACGTCGACAGCGCCTGGAATGGTTGTGGACAAATTTTTTGCAGATTTTGATATTCTGGAAGGCTCCCAAGTGATTCAAACACCCCATGAAGTGATTCAATGTATCTAGACACTTGGAGATAACTCTTGAATGAAGAGACATGTCTTTGGATGAATAGATTTATCTCTTGGGAAAAAGGAGGGAGTTGGTGTCTCTTTAAAAAAGAGGGCTTGGCGCCTCTCATGGTGTGTGGGGGCTTGTGTGTGTGTGTGTGTGGGCGTGTGTGTGTGAGAGTGTATTGTAGAGTAAATTCTTGTGTGTGGAGAGGATGTTCTTGAAGAATTGTAAGAGGAGAAGGAAGGTGAGAGGTTTCTTCTTCATTACACTTATAAGAGAGAATTTAGTGTTGATTTTAATTAGAGAAAGTGCTACAAGGGAACTTCTAGGGATTTGCTTGAGGACGAGTCTAAGATAAGTTGTGTTCTTTCATTTCTTTATTTTGTAAACTTATTTATTTAATATAAAATCAGTGTTTTCTCGTATCTTCCTCGAGGGTTTTGAGTAGTTTTCTTTATCTTTCTCCCTACTCTGAGATATGGTGAAATGAAGAGATAATTTGGATGTGCCGTTTTAAAATATAAAATAAATTGTGATGATTTTTCCACTACATTCTTAATTTACTTTTCAATCTGGCAAATTGAAATGTTAAAATTTGTTGTGAAATATATGATGTTGGAAATGGAGTATGAGTTCTACAACAGAGTGAGAATCACATTTAATTCCAGTATTTCATTCGATGGAGGAGTATTTCATTCGTGGAATTAAGTACAAATAAATAGGAAAATATACATTGTTGGGCGTAGAATTGGAGATTTTAGGGTGACAGACTAAAATCCCCAATTTGGCCTCACTGTTTAAGAACTAAAGCGGGCTTAGCCTTCAAGGGAAGGGAAGTGGGAGCTTTAGAGTGGGAGCCAGTATCCTCCTAGCCTAGCCACGAATTTAGAGACTAAACCTGAGATTAGCCAATGATTCTCTATAACACTGAATCAGGGTAGAGAATTAAAATTGCTCCTATTTGGCACTATACATGTTTAAACCATTTATCTCATCTTATTTTACCATAAAGTCATTGTAATGGGAAGGATAATTTATTAAATTTAAACTCTTCGTCACAAAACTTTTTTTAGTCTTAGTAAATTTAACTTTAAATTTTAGAAATTAATTTAATAAACTTAGTTTTGTTAGCATACATTAGAACCACTTTAATCAACCTTCCAAACTAATTGCTTATTGTAGTAGACTAGAATTAGCCTAAGGGATTTCTTACCTCGCTTCTTAGTGGGATCAATAATGGAGTTTTTAAAAAAAACCCTATTTTACTTGAAGTGATACATGCTGAAGCGATACGTGCACCTGCGTAGAACTCTTAGCGTGTGAACTATTTTATATATTTTATATAACATTTCCATTTTTCACATTAAATACTTAATATAAATTGGGTCAACTTGTTGGTCATATTTTTGAAAAGTTAAATTACTGCGTAATTTTGGGATGGGTCAAGTCTTAGAACTATTACCGTGGATTTAAATTGACATAAAACAGGCAGAAAAACAACACACACTAGGGGCGCATCAGTGAAGCAGTCCTATGGGGACTCTCCTTGAGATCCTCCATACTGACCCCACCTACTAAGTGCTAGAGGTTAGGACCAATATGTGGAACTTTAAGTTGAGCAAGGCAAAGTTTAGAGTTTCTAATGGTGAGGGTTCCTTTCTAGTTTTCTAGGAATAGTCAAAAGTAAAGTCCTACTGCTAGACCCTAGGCTACTAAAGAGGGAAAACTAAAACTCAAAAGTGAGGTCAACACTACAAAGGAAAAGATGAAGGGGCCAAGGATGTTATACTATTGTTGTGGTTGCTCGTCATCTAACGTAGTCCAACTCTCATAAGGTACTTGTGATAGACTTCATAGTTGGAAAATAGTGGATGGATGCCCCAATCCAGTTGCAGATCCATTGAAAATCAAACCCAAAATTGATTTCAAAATTATTTCTCCAATATCAAGAGGTTTTCCAGTTTGAATAAAGTAGTTTAGAGTAGCACTCTCCTTAGTTACCCCTCTAAAAGAACCAAAAAGCCACCATTAGATGCCCAAGAAGCTTCTAAAGTGAGGAAAAAAGACATATTTTGCATCCTCTGTTTTCCAGCATGAGTTTCATCCTCACTCTACAAATACGACAACTTTGGGAGTCAAAATGGCTAAAACTACAACATAGGAAGTGACCCTTGCATATGCATTATGATCCTAGTGTGTAGGCACCAGTCTAGGCGACTGGGTACAAACCAGGTGGCACCGGACTTCCATCTTTTCGGGAAAATGCTCATTTTTAGGTGTTTTTAGGCGCCTAAGCACCCGGATTGGGGCCTAGGGGCTTACTCTGGTGCCTAAGCACTCAAAGACTGGTGCTAGACTTCTTAGCTCTTAGTTTGGATGTCTAGGAAGCATTTTTGGGTGTCTAGACATTCGAGTATAGTGTTGGGACACCGATCTGACCCGAAACCCTCATTTTCTCTTGGAACACCTGATGGAGGATTTTTTCGATTTATAGGCTATAAGAGACTCTATATGAGTAAAATATAGTCCCATAAATCTGAAACAGAGTATCCCCCTCAATTTTTCATTCAGAAAATCACTGCCAATGGTCATCTTAAGCCGTGGTGCGAGACGTTATGGTTGAATTGTGGACCATCCCGAGTTACTCAGGTGGATGCCACAAACTTATACAATAAAAAATTTATGCCAATAAAGGACCTCAAACAAGTGTGATGAGTCGCTGATGTATAGTGAACATGTTGGTAGCATCCTAAATAAAAATTCTTTCTTGGTAGTTGAGGTGAAGTTTCATGAAAATACTAAAAAGACTCGATCAGGCTAGATGTACTCGACAGGGTGTGGTCGAAGGGCTTGCTATCCTACAGAAACTGGCTAACGACAAAGAAACCTTGCTTGTCTAGATTTACTAGACATAGCTGAGAGAGTTGGTCAGTAGCTGCAGTCAACTGTCCACCGAGAAACTCTACCAGTCAAGATATTATGGATAGGGTATGGTTGATTAGGTCGATATCCTGCCAAAACTAGCTAACCATAAAGAAACCCAACTAACCTAGATTTTTTGGACATTACTGGTGGGGAAGCGGCCAGTAGTCGAAGCTGATATATTGGATAGGGTATGGTCGAGAGTGTGGCTAGTCTTTTGAAATCAGCTAACCACAAAGAAACCCCACTAGTCCATATTTACTGGATGTAGTTGGGGAGTGATGGTCAATAGCTGAAGCTAACTATTCATTAAGAAGCTCAACTAGGCCAAATAAATTGGATAGGGTGTGGCTAAGAAAAGTCCTGCCAAACCTCATTTGCAATGTCAAATTGAACTATATATCCTATCTTTTGAAAATACATAATCGATAAAAGCCTCTACCTAACCTCAGTCTTACTGACAGAGGAGAAGGATTGATCATCTCGTGTGACCCCAAAACCCCAATTATGGGTTTAACTAACCCCTTTGAAAAAAAAACACCCACCACTCCAATTAGTCAGCTATAAAGCTAGAGATACCATGATTTGAAAGTGGCAACTGGCTAGTGACTCAATAGTATGGCCAATTGAGAAGTGCCAATCATCTCGTATAACCTACGTCTCCAGCTATGCTCTCGTGTGAAGAATTGACTAGAAAGTTCCCATTGTCTATGACACTCATCACAATACTCTAGATGTTTAACTTGACCTGCAATTACATTAATATTTATTGTTCTTAAAATTACTAAAAACCTAGCCTAAATTATATTTAGCAGCTAGTGTGAATGAAATGATTTAGAAAATAGATAATAAGCCTTCACACTAGGGGTAATACACAAGTATACATATCATTTCAAGTAATATAGGATTTTCTTTAAAAACTTCAATATCGATCCCACGAGGAAAGAAAAAATTCTTAATATTGAATTGCAAAACTTTTATCAAAATTACATATAATTATAATTGGAGAACAATGTCGATATGTTTGCAATGGTTAAACTAAATTTAAGCAGGAAGTAAAAACTATATTTAAAAGTTTAAAAAAATTCAAAAGACTAATAAAGTATAAAAATGAGTATGAATGTTATGAAAAGATCTTTCCCCCTGCAAAGAAATGTTAATCACTCTAGGATTTGAATGTTGAAAAAGATAAAATGATGTATTGTGCCAAATAGCAGCATTCCTATTCTTTACCCTCTCTCGGTCCAAGCAAAGAACATTGGCTAACTTAGAGGTTTTCACCAGCTTGTGTAGTAGTGTTGAGGAGATTCTGGCTCTCAGTTCTAGATTACCCACTGCGCCCTCTCCATTATACCTACTAGGGACTCTTATGATCTAAACTCTAGATTGAATTGATAAAGAATCTAGTCTGTCAACCTAGAAACATCAATTCTATGCCCATTAAAACTTATCTCCCTGTCTATTTGCACTCTCCTTCAGGTGATCGCAAAGGCTCTACTCAAGTTGAAATGTGGTACTTACTAATTGGTAAAATCATAGCCCTCATAGGTCATTATGTTTCTCAACAGATTTTAATTATACAAATGGCTAGTTTGCAAAGTTAATGAAGAACCGATGAAAATACCATCACAATGTTTTAAAATAAAAAGAATTTTGTAAATCATTCTCATCTCACAAGATTAATTCCCTAATGTAAGGAGTAAGAAATGGAACTATTATGAATTCATGAAGGTAAAATAAAAACACATGATTTGTGTCGAAAGTCAATTCTAAAAATGAAAACTTAAACATAAATATAAGATACTTATATTTATGTCTTCTCCCTAAGAAAATCCTAAAGTTTCCCTGAAGCAATCTCCAAACCCTTACACAAAACAAAGACTCTAACTCACTCACGCACACACGCTAAAACCCTTAAGAGGCCTTCTCCAACACACCCCCAAAAAGACTCCATTTCCATCCAGAATTTGGCCCTATTAATAGATAACTAAAAATCACCAAGGGTGACTTCAAACCTCACTTCATAATTTGGCCAAATTCAATGGATACTTTAGAAAGTTGGTTACTGGCGCTATAGCGCCCAGCCCGCTCAATACCTGGCACTATGGCGTCAAGAGTGGCACTATGGCACCATACAAAATCTTCCATTTTGTCCTCATTTTCTCTAAATGTCCATTTCATTGACCTGAAACCAAAAAATTGCAAAATACCTTCCTTTAAAGTGTAATATTATCAAAAATATGCATAAAATGAGCATGAAATGTACAATAAAAATAGGTAATTTTTAGTTGGATTAGTGTTCATACAGACAAAGACATCCTAGCTAAAGTGGCAAATGTCCAGTGACTCAATAGCATGGACACTTGAAAAGGCTTGATCTTCTCATGTGACGTTGGTCTCTATTTCTTGCATTTAGGCTCTTGACCATAAAGTCACCTCTAGTCGCATGAAATAACTACCCTCTATCAAATAATGTTTGAAATTATAGAGGTGGGAACCTGAAATTAGTCTAACCTCAGTCATAACAGTAGAATTGAGAGGAAGATCGATTATTGCATGTGACCTCAACTCTCCTACTATGCTCTCTCAATAGATATCCGATTATGAATTAGACCAGCTCCCAAGGAGAAAAAACACTCATCATCATAGTCAAGTGGCTATAAAGCATGAAATATCCAGACCAAGGTGGCTGTCGGCACAATTTTGGTTAAGGAGTTGTGAAGTTGCGGCTGCTAAGATGGATATCCTAACGCCCGTTTTAATTTAATTTAATATATATAATTTGAAAAAAAGTAGTATTTTGGATTTTGGAAAATACAAGACCGGAACGATCTCATATCCCAAGTAGTTTAAATGAACAAGCCTAATACTACAAGTAGTGCACCTATCCCAAGGGATAGAGAGGGATAGAGACATTACTTATTAATGAAGGCTCGATTAAATAAACTAAAGATTGTATGACATCTGTTTAAGTCTACAAAACCATTTTTATGTTGACCGAAAAATTCCCCTATTTAATATAAAGAATTAAATAGAGTTTATAAATAATATAAAGAATTAAATAGAGTTTATATTAAGCTGGGTTTGGAAAAGCTTCCTATAAGGGCAAACCCCTATAGTTAATTACATCCTAGATAATCGAAGTCATCTAAGAAAACCCTCAATAAAAATCAGGGGATATTATCTTCAAAGAGGTCAAAAGATTAGGAATTTTCAGCGAGATCAGAAAAATACATGTGAAAGGGGAATGACTCAAGTTTGAAACATTTTATTTTAGAATCCAAAGGAGGAAGGACTAGAGGATGTCATAGATCCAGAGGAGAACCTCGATGACTCCCAGGCTATCCTATGGTTTGGCTTCAATTTAGAGTAGAAATATTTAAATCATCCTGTCAATTTTATTAATTAGGACTTATTCGTGTGAAACGATTACAAAAATAGTCTGGAAGATGTGAGGATTTAGGTCGTGACAGACGACAATCACGAAATCCTAAAGCAAGTTAGGGCTTAAATTGTATAGCAGAGCTATACAAAGGCCTAAACATAAATTGAGGATTTATGTTTGCATAAAAAAATAGCCTCGAATTCTTATGGATTTGTTGATTAATTTTAAAGAATAGTTTAGCTGATGAAGACATGTTTTGTTGTTGAAGATGACCGTGTTGCCCATGATGCTAGCTCCAAGCTCCTCGTCGTAGCAAGTTTAGGTTTTCCAATGTGTTAAGTTAATATGTATAAATCAGATGTCCCTAAGGTTATGGTTCTTTAAATATTATGGGGCATGTTAAAGTTGATTAGAGCGATATCGGTTAGGATCCCACGGTTCCCTCGTTCCGACACCACTATTTTCTTTCAAATTCACTTAGTCTAAATGAATTTACTAAACTCAACTCAATGAGTTCCATACTTTCATTTAGACAGTGGGAAATCTCGTTAGCAAGCATATGTTACCTCCTCCGAGGGATTCCCGATCATCCAATAAAGACGTCTTAATTTAGTTGCAATTGTTATATTATGATGTTTGTGATTATATTTTTAGTTGTCTTATATTTTGAATATTGTAGGGGTGAATTTTATCTTGATTGATTTTAGTTTTGGTTTTGGTTTCAATTTTTTGGTTAACCTAAAGGTTTTAGTTTTGACATGCAGAGTGACATTGTTATTTAACAAGCAAGTTTATAAGTAAAAAGTGCAGTAAAGAAAAATACAGGAAAGGAAAGTATTGTAAACTATAAAGGTGTATATATATAATTTTGCAGGAATTAAAACACACTTATAAAGTAAAGGAGAAAATACAAGTTTGAGGTGTGTCTACTAGATCCTATGTCATATATTAACGGGCCCAAATTTTGATATTGATTCCATTAAGCAAATCATGATAAGTCCAGATGTCCTTCAAGATTTCCAAAGGATCATGAGAAGTTTCGGGTATTACCTTATACATTTCATAGTCTCTAGAACTATCTTGAGTTTGTTTTGATCTTATTATGTTTGCTATATAGTTCATCCAATTCATACCCTCATGCTAAGTAAACTATAATGTTTTGATTATCTCTTAAGTGGGGTAATCATCACTTGATGTCTCACTTTTGAATTATATAGGAAGAGACCCTTAGGGGCAACTTGACTTAATTAAGGAATTTAATTAATTTGATTTTAAAGAATGGGCTTGTAGAGTTTTGAAAAGTATTAAATTAATTATAAATTATTTTTCTAAAACTCATTAGACAACATTTTGATTAAGCCTAGTTCACTACTAAGCTCTTAAGATTTAATGGGTAGATTTACAATTTCAAGAAAAAGGATTTTTTTGATGTTTATATCTATATTCTTACTCATTATCATGAATTATAAATCATCTCAAAAACATTAGTTGGGGCGTAAAATCAGTGAGTTATGATCTTCCAAAATCAAACCCCTTACCTTAGTATTTTTTTATTTAAATATTCTTCTAAATTTCATTAATTTTGAAAAAATTACAAATTTGTCCTTTAGAAAACCAAAATGAGATTGGTTACTACCATTTATCTCTTCCATATTTCAGTCATCAAAATATACCAATTAAGATTATTTGTTGCCCATTTAGCCCTTTGGTTAAGCCTAAATATTAATTAAGCCTTAAATTCAAAAAAAATACCCTTTTGTCCCTTAGACATTAATACCCATAATTCATTAAATTAGACTCAAATGACTTAAAAATTCTATGATACCTCACTAATGGGTTAATTAAAATATTGGAGGAGAAAATGTGATTTTTCTGAATTTATTTCATTTTTATAATTATTTTTAATGTAAAAATAGGGATTTTCAATTAAAATATAATAACTCAATCAAAATGAAACTTCTATCCTTAAGAAAATTATTGGGGGCTCACCTAGGTTAGAGGACCACTTGGACCAATTTTCATGATTTTTAGAGATTTAATTTAATTATTAGAATTATTTGTTTGTTTTAAGTATTAACTAAATATAAAATAACATTTAGGTGAAATTGAACATGGTATTTTTATTAAATCTCTCTGAATCTAGAGAACCCAAAAAAAGAAATATGATATTTTTACTTATATTTTAATTATTAGAATTATTTTAGTGAAAAATTATAGAAAATTCATTTTTAAGACTTTAAAATTAATATCTTCACTTAGAAAATTATTTTAATTGGTCCCAAGTGATCAAAAAGCCAAATTTGGTATTTTAGTGTGTTTTTGCAATTTTACAATTTTTTATGATTTTTAATTAATTTTTAATTATTTAAAGGCTAAAAAATAGCTCAAAAATGAATCTATTTTAATTCCAATTTTATTTTTCATAGGTTCCTCTGGTCATAAGGAGCTCCCAAAATCAATTTGGTAATTTTTTGAGTTGTATTTTACTTATTATAATTATTTTAATGCCCAAAAATGTGATTTCACTTAATTAATTCATTTGATTGGTCAAATTAACTCCAATTAACTTAAAATTTATATGGGGAGCTTATCTAAAATTAAATTAAAATTTGAAATAGATTTTATGTCATTTACATTTATAATCTTCCAAATTAATTTTCTTTTCAGTTTTAGGGTTAGTGACAATTAAGGTTATTTTTAATGAGTTAAATCAGGTTTATATTTTTTCTAGAGTCCTCTAATCACAGTTAACCTACCAAAATAAATTTTGTATTTTTTTATGAGTATTTTAATTATTATGACTTTTATACCAAAATAGAGACCATTAACTTGAAAATTAGATATCTCTAGTTAAAGATGCCCCCTGACCTAGGAAAAATCAGAGGAGATACCTAACAATAAAGACATCAAAAGCCCCATGGTCCCATGCAATGGTGAAATTTCTATGCAAATGGAGAATCAAAATAAAAAAAATACTATTTAATTAATTAAAAATTATATATGCACCAAATGGACATGAAAATACTTTCACATTGTTTTCCTCTATTCACTAAGCAAGAGAATATTTTTATTTTACTTTTGTGATTTTTCTACACAAAGTTATGTTTCTACACAAAGTTATGCAAAGTTATGGATTTTTGAAGTTCTAGGGGTTTAAATAAATAGAAAAATGCCCTATTTTTTCTACTTAACCACGCGGCGCCACGCAATCCTACGACGGCTCAGAAGCTCCACGTGGCGCGCTCCAATTCAACGCCGTCGTCCACACAGCTACCCTGTCAGCCTGCCTTTTCGCTCAGTCGGCTCATCCAACTCCATCACAATCGTCCGTCCGATACACTTTCAATCCAACGGTGCTCGATCATCATCCCAAATGGATTGAACTCGCGAGCTGTCCACCTTAAAACCTTAATATCTTGAGCTACACTTGACCAAATCACTTTGGGTTTGATCATATGGACTCGTCTAAGTGAGACAAACATATCCATACGGCTAACCTACCATGAAATCAATTATAGGATCATGGAGAATTGAAATAAGCTCGGGATGGGGGAAAAATATTATACCTTGGTCCAAGAGGGGAAGCCTCGATTAGATGCTTGGAGAAGCTTCGTGGAGGTCCAAAGAGCTTGAGGAAGGTGAATTGTCAAGACCAAAGTTTGACTAAGGCCCATTTTTGGTGTTGGTCAACGTCCACCCTAGGGAGCTCTGGTGATCAACGTCCACCCGATGGGGCTTTTGTGATGGGGCTTTTGTGAGGGATCTTCTTCTCTCAATATGGGGATGGTGTGGGTGCAATCAATTTGAATTTGGTGAAGGTTTTGGAGATGTACTATTTTGGCCTCAAATTAAGGTTAGAAAATTGGCATTGTTCAGTGGAGGAGAGGGCTGAGGAATGGTTGCATTGCACTTAGGAGGTCTTGAAGAAGCTCTGAAATTAACTTGGTAGAGCCTCCTCAAGGAATTTTGAGCTCTCTTGGTTTGGCCATGGAGGGTGGGTTTAAAAAAAAGGGGAAGGAGAGGCCTCCAAGGGCAATTGGTGGGTTCCATAGGCTGCTTTTCTGGATGCCAACAAGGTGTAAAAATCCAATTGGAATGAGACAGCTTGGATGGGTATAATTTTGAGTTTTAGCCATGGGGGAGCACTTGGGGATGGCTTTTCTGACAGCCTAGGTGGCCGACCGGCTAGACTCAGGTCACAATTTGACTCAGGGAGGTTAGAGCTTGGGTTTGGTGAAGTCAATTGGTATTGGCCATGTGTAAAGGCATTGAATTGAAATAGTATGGGGAAAGGACTATTTTCACTCAATTTGGGTCAAATCATGGTTTGGGCCTGAGTTCACCCCTCAAGGAAAGTTTGGGTGCTGAGGAGAATTAGATGGCTCAGCTGAAGTGGTGCAGAGAGGTCTCCATGAAAGGGATTTTGGCTAAGCATGGGTTTAAGTGATTCATTAAAAGGGTTAAAAACCTTTTTAAAGAGGATTAAAAGTGGCTTGGCCTCTCGCCATTACTAGCTTGATGATGTGGAAGGCTCTCATGGCTTTTCTATGGCTTGGGAGTGGCTTCATGGCTTACATGTGGCTTGGCTAATTTTCATGAGAAGGGATTTTTGAAATTATAAGATATTTTGGTGGAGTTTGGCATGATGCTTGATTCAAAATGATTTCATTTTGAATTCAGGACTTTAGGAATGATTTTAATCAAATGGATGATGAAGAGCAAGAATTGTCATGTGGGCTTTGGATTTGGGCTTTTGAAATTAATAGTGGGCTTTTGAAATTGAGGTTGAAGTTGAGCTAAAATTTGGGCTAATTAAATGTTGAGTTTGGTGTAGGAATATGTCATGAAGGCTTTGGAAGAATTTCAAGTGATTTTGAATTGAATTGGGGGACTAATTTAGTAGATTTAGGTATATGGTCAAAATTGGGGTTTTTTTATTTGGGTAAAATTGGGCTTGCAATTGGATCAAATTGGGCTTGAATTTTATTTAGACTAGGATTAGGGATGCTGAATTTTGATTTGGAATTGAAATTGGGCAAGATTGTCACCAATTGGGCCAAAATTGGGGTTAATTTGGGGTTAATTTGGGCCTTTAGAGGCAAATTGGGGCTTTTGTTCAAATTGGATTAATTTAGTCAAATTGGTTCAAATTGATGATAATAAAATTAAGTTGGGAATATTTGGAATAATTTTGGAATTTTTGGAATTTTTGGGTTATGAGGGGCATTTTGATAGTTTTGGGCAATTGTGGGGGTATTTTGGGAATTTGGTGATTTTGGTAGAATTTGGTCAATTTAGGTAGTGGTGAGTGGTTTGAGATGACTTTTGGGAAAATTTTGGTATTTTGGGTAATTTTGAGATTTTTGGCAAATATTATGATTGTAGGGGTATTTTGGTAATTTGGTGATTTTGGGCTTGAATGGGCAAGTAAGCCATGAAGCCATGCCAAACCAGTAGAAGCCATGTGAGGACTCATTTTGGATGCTCATTATGCTGGTTTTAACCCTCACAGCCAAAGGCTAGGGGTGTAGGTTCATTCATATGAGCTCTCCAAAAGAAGTCAGGAGACCAACTAAAGGGGCCACACGGCCTAGGGTAAGTGAAAAAGTGTAGTGTGTGCAAGTTAGCCCCACCAAAACTGGATCACCCAGGGTTAGTCCTTAGTTCTGACCATCCTATTGGGGTCTCTCCTTGAGCTTCTCCACATTAACCCCACCTATTAAGTGCTAGAGGTTAGGACTAACATGTGGAATTTCAAGTTGAGTAAAGAAGAGTTTGGAATTTCTAATGGTGAGGGTTCCTTTTCCAGTCCTCTAGGAATGGTCAACAAAAAACTCCTATGGCTACAACTTAGGCTACTAAAGAAGAAAAATTAGTCCTCAACCAAAAATGAGGTCAACAGTGGCATCTGACCAACCACTTGAGATGTTCTCGTTACCAAACAAATGACAAAGTTATATGGTTCTAGAGGTACTCAACTCGATTGGCTAGGTTGCTAGAAATGTCTGAGGATAAGATACACTCGCAAAAGAACCCGCCAAAAATGGCATATGGTTTGAGCGATATCAAATGACTAAAAAGTTAAGTGCGACAATATATTCTCATAATGAAGCGGATTAGAATGTCATATAGCCCAGGAAATGCCATAACAAGCGGCTATGAAGCTGAAAGCATCAAAAGATGAGATGTTCTCAAAATAGAGTTGACTAAAAAGTCTCTTGTGGCTCAAGAAATGCCAAAAAATATGGCCATAAAGACAAAGACAACCGAAGATGAGATGTTCTCATAAAAAACCCGACTAAGAGGTCATATGGCTCGAGAAACATAAAATTATGTGGATAAAAACCCAAAGATGCTCTCATAGAAGAACCAACCAAAAAGTTCTATGGTTTGAGAGGATTCAAGATCAAGTGGCTATAGAACCTGACATGCCTCGGAAGGAGCTCTTATCATTAAGGGTCGACCAAGTGAAAATGATAGCTCTGTTAATTGGAACATTGAATAATCAGGGAGATATGTATCTCAATCAGATAGTCTTGGAGGTATGTATGCCGACTATAAAGCAAACAAAGTAGGAGATATGTATCTTAGTTACATATATAAAATGACATAAGAGGTAGGTCTCCTAGATGTATATCAAATTAACAACAATATGATGCAATAGTCTGAGATGATATGCTCAAAAAATATGGATCGGTGGTAAACCTGCTGCGACATGTTACTGAGCATGGCCGACAAAACAAATCAAAGTGATCAAGAATAAAATAGGATAAGAGGTAGGTATCCTGCTTATGCATCAAAAAAAGACGATAGATATGTATCCCAAATATGCATATCAAAAGGTACAACAAATATGTATATTAACCATGCATCAAATAGGACAAGGGGTATGTATCTTGCCTATGCATCAGATGAGAAAATGCATGGCTAAATAGCCTAAGGTGTCATGCTTGAAGTATAGCCAGACATTAAAGCATTTCAAAAAAACATGGATTAGTGGTAAAGCAAACACAACATGTTACTTGACATGGCTAACATAACAAACCAAAGTGATTGAATATAAAATAAGATGGGAGGAAGGTATCTTGCCTATGCATCAAAGGTATAGAAGGTATGTATTTTGACCCTACATATCAAATGATACAGGTGGTAAGTATCCTGATCATGCATCAAATAAGCATCCATATGGTGAAATAACTTAAGGTGCTATGCTAAAAATACACGCTAAAAGCACGAAGCGATCTGACAAGGAGAGATGCTTCTTATAAAGGGTATCGATCTCGACTAATCGAGGTAACCCGCAGTCAGAAATCCAAGTACTCAAACAAAACATGGATTGGTTGAAAATCGATGCAGCTTGTTGCTCGACATGGCGGATAGAACCAACGAAATTGATCAAGAATCAATAGAGTTATATGACTAAGATAGTCTACCAAGGTGCTTCGCGCACACTAGCGCACACTAACAAGGTAATTCTCACTATGGATTCTCTTGCTACTTAGTAAGGTATCTCTCACTGGGGAGGAATCAAATATTTTGATGCAGACATTGGTCAGTTAGTAGACTGACAAAATAATTCATTTGAAGGGGCGGACAAAACCAACCAAGCTAATCAAAATTATCAATGGGATTAGATAACGAGGACAGTTTAACCACAAAAAGTGCTTTCACAAGCACTAATAGGATGACTCTTATCAAGGATTCTCCCACTATTTAGCAAGGTAGCTCTTGCAGGCAAGGCATATGATGTGTCGATGCAGATATGTGTCAGTTAGCCAACTGACGCAACATGTAACTTGTCCGGGTGGATGGAACCAAACAAACTGATTGAAAAAGATATCATAATATCTAATGAAATCATAGGTCCCACCGTAGGGTGCTCCGAGCAAGCACCAGTAAAGTAACTATCTTTAAAATGTTCTCAAAACTAGTGAAGTACCTATCACTTGAGAATGGCTCAATGAATATCTCTTAGAAGAATTGGCTGAGGCAATTCTCATCGAGGAGAATACTGGGGCACACATCAGACGTCAAAAGTGGCTCTAACTAAGAGCAAGGATCATGTAGAGAACGGATGAAGTTGAAAATCAATATAGCATGTAACATTGATAAGACAATAGAAATTGACCGAATCAAGAGCATCAAAAAGGTTGGATGGCTAGAGCATATTAACCTTATATATGATACTGCTACTAGAGATTTGGTAGGATGACTTCCATTAAGGAGTTGTTGAAATATCAAAGAATGGTTGGTCGAAACATAGTGCACCAACCCAAGGGTATTTAGCTCTCAGGTCAATACAGGAACATTCTCTAAAAAGAAAAATACCGCACACTCATCTCGGGTTAGTGGGATGAGCATATTTGTCACCTTTATCCATGATGGTTGGCAGAGCTCAATTCAAACCTTATATTTAGTAGGTAACAAAAATTTTAGGCAAGGAAAGTGCATGGATTTTCTGAATGAAAGGTATCAAACAAGTTTGACCTCAGTCCATCGAGACACCATAGAAAGGTTAGCTAGGCAAGAAGTGCTAACCATGAGGCATTTGGCTCTAAGGCTAAGACTAAACATAGCCCTAAAGTGGGGGAAATATACCACACTCATCTGAGATGAGTGGGATGAGCAGAACTGTCACAGTCATCCATGATCGATGGGATGTGCTTGATTCTGACCCTCTAATGCAAGGAGAATTAGTGTGTTAGTTTTGTAAATATTTTTCAATATTACAAAATACACAAGGCAGATACAATAGAAATTATTTAATTTAATCCCAATAAAAATAACTTTAGTGAAAATAAGTTTATCTTTAAAAATCTTTAAACTATAAAATCCCATAAACATAGTGCAAGTATATGCATCGCATAAGTAATAAAGGGCTCTAATGGAGTCCTAGATATCGATCCCACAGAGAGTTGGAATTGGTTATAAGTAAATTCTTAAGATTACAATGTAAACTATAATTTTAAACTATAAAAGTGAAGTATGAAATTTGAATTTAAAGTAAATGAGAGAATGTTTAATAAAATGTTGTTAAAGGACTAAGTTAATTAAACTAATTGCTAAACTTTCAAAAGTAAAATTTATGAAAATAAAATAAAGTTTTTATGGTGATGAGTTCAAATTTAAGAAAGCATCCTTCCCCTTTATAATGAGTGTATGGATTGTGAGGAAATCAAAATCATTTGAAAATATATAAAATTGCTTTGTTCCAAATAGGAGCAATCCTATACCTTACCCTCTTCCGAGTGCATAAAGAACATTCGCTAATTCACAGTTTGGTCTCTAATTCTGTGGTTAGGCTAAGAGGATACCAGCTGCCACTCCAGAGCTCCTACTACTCCCTCACCTGAGAAAAGATCCATTGCAAAAATAAAAAACTTATAAGTTAAAGTGAAGCCTCTACCAAGAAAAGATGAAATCTAGGATCTTTAGCCTTTTAAATCTTCTCTAACACGCATAATGTGAGCCCTAGGTCACGGTTTATAGGTAAAAAATGACCCAAGCAGTAAAAATGGAGTTTCACTATGTGATTTTGCAGTTTTTAAGTGAACTGGGCATTTTTGCGAATTTTGCGCTTCAGGCGCCAATCTGGCGCATCAAGCGCCAACTCTCTATCAACTGGCGCATCAGACGCCAATTTGGCGCATCAACGCCAACGCCTTAATTTTTTCAGATTTCATTTTTTTGGAAATCTGTTGCATGCCAACTTTCTGTCAACTGGTGCATCAGACGCGAATTTGGCGCATCAACGCTAACGCCTTAATTTTTCCAGATTTCATTTTTTGTGGATATCTGTTGCGTACTGCTTTAAGTAAACCTCTAATGAACTCAAATAAACATTTATAATAATAATTAAACAATTTTTAACACTAAATTTTCACAAACGACAAAAAACTCACTTTTATATAAATCTCTTTTATATAAAACCAGTGCTATAACAAACTAACAATTTTCAAGCCAACAAAATCTAATTTAATGTCAAAAGCAAACCAAACATCCTAACACTGAAATCTAAACATTGAAACACCAAACACAAACATGAATAGAGTTCAACAATAAAAGTAAATTCAATCTAACACAACATGATAACATAAGCAAATAGTACTAAACAAAATGTTTCGTGCATAAAGTAAGTTCAAACATCTTCTTCGCTCTCTTCCTCTTGGATATCTCCCATGGATTGATAGTGCACGTACAAGTTGTAGAAATATCGATAAGGAAATTCATCGGTTGAATCTTCCTCAATCCAAGCATGTTTCTTGAACATACGTACCAAACCATCTTCAATACTACCAGTATGTTTAAAATGTTCCTTCAACCTCCTGTCCAGATGATCCAACATTTTAAAAACATTCCCAATTGTATGCATAAGGTTTTGTACCTCTTTTTCTATCTTCTTGATCCTTTTAAAAATTATGTTTGAACTGAAGAAAGCTTGAATAAGTGATGAATTCTAGGATGCTTGATCCACCAATACATTCATATCATTCTCATCTCCCATTCCAATAGAGTTGCAATAGACTTCTAGATCCATCGGCTTCTAAGGAAGAAGCACTTTCTCCTAACTTTCATAAGGTACTTGTGATTGACTGCATAGTAGGAAAATTGTGGATGGATGTCCCAGTCCAGTTGTAGATCCATTGATAATCAAACTCAAAACCAATTTCACAATTACTACACTTATATCAATAGGTTTTCCAGTTTGAATACAATAGGAATGCAGTAATTCAAAATAACACTCTCCTTAGTTACCTTACTGATTTTTATAGTGGGGAGTAATTTTGATGCAATTAAGAAATGTCACGCCTTAGATGTAGGATTTAACAATGATGAAGAAAAACTTACATTTACATCATCTCTGTCCTCCCAATTTGCATCTTCACCTGAGAGACATCTATCGAGTTCATTCATATTATCTCTTGTAGGTGTAAAATTTGCGTAGTGGCAAATAAGAATACATTCAATCATAAACATTTCATTTATTCTCTAAGGTGTGAATTGCACAAAACTGCCTCGCACATTTTTTCTCTACAGTGGCAGTAGTGTAGCAAAGCACTTACTAGCGTCTCTGGGTAATAATCTCTTCAAATCAAGTCTTCAGTGCGTTGAATCCTCTATTCATAAATCCCCTTTCCTTCATTAGCCTCTTCTTCACAAGAACTCAATCATGTAACTTTGGCGCATCAAAACTGATAAAAAACTGATAAACTTTCTCCACAAAACTGATAAACTTTCTCCAGTTGAAAATTCCAAATCTCACAAAATTTTTAGAGTGGGAAGCCATAGGAATTGAAAACTAGTGACTCTTCCCTCGTTTTCCCCCATAAAATTGACTTTGGAATCAGTTTTTGGGAGTTATAAGGCGAAGAACTTGCTAAAACTGCCTTCTGAAACGTTTTAAGTTATTTTTGTCACTCCGGCACTTCAGACACTGATTTTGAAACTTTAGGTGCCAGCTCTCTAAAATGTTGCACATCAGGCACCAGCTCTAAAAAAGTTCACCGTTTTGATTTCGATCCAATAAATTCTCAATTTTTCCATAAAACTTGGTAAATGAAGATGTTTCTAAATACTTTCCTAATGTCAAATCTCTCAATTACACAAATTCTATAAATTTATGTTAAATATTATGAACAAAAACATATAAACAAAGTAAACAACGATAAATATGGGTTGCCTCCCACTAAGCACTCGGTTTAATGTCATCAGCCCGACATTCTTAGTCTTTATTCTGGGTGACTTAACATTACAGTCTCTTTAAGAATTAGTCCTTGACCATCAAAATATGGTTTCAATCTGGGCCCATTCACTTTAAATATCATTTCAGTCTTGGGATCTTCAATATTAACAGCTCCATAGTGATCGACTTTTACAATTCTGAATGGCCCTTTTCACCTAGACTTCATTTTTTCAGGAAATAATTTCAATCTTATATTCTATAATAAAACGCCTTGTCGAGGCTCAAATTCTTTTTTATTATCTTTCGATCATGTCATTCTTTCATTATATTATATTTTTCCACTAATCTTGGAATTTTTACATTCCTAAAATGAAATCCTCCATCGGTAATGATTAGTCTTGGCATTTCATATCTTGTAAAAATATTTTTAATTAAACATTTTGAAACACTCCGAGCATCACATCGAGGTAAAGCAATTGCTTCAATCCATTTTGAAACATAATCCATTGCAATCAATATATACAAATTTGCTTAACATCTCTAAATAGATTAGGCCAATAAAATCCCGATTGCAAAACTTTATGAACAGTTTTATTATTCCCAAACTGACCTCCAAATTCAGAATCATGACATTTTTAAATAATTTCCTGAATTTCTTTGTAAGCCACACATCGTCTCATCACTAAATCTTTGCATTGTTCATAAAGATATGGGTCATCCCAAAAATAAGACTTTATATCATGAATGAATTTCTTTTCCTATTGTTTTATCATTCCTTATGATAAAATACCACTAAAAATATAATTCACAATATCAACATATCAAGGTATTTTTCATCCTTTTACAGCATAAAGTTGTTCATTAGAAAAAGTTTCATTAATTTCTTTTCCAAATCAAGTGTTTTTTTCCATTCTAATCTAAATAAATGATCAGCAATTGGATTATAAATCCATTTCCTATCAACTATACAAAATCAAACTCTTGCATCAGAAGTACTCATCTAATTAATTTTGGTTTCTAATTCTTCTTTTGCATTAAATATTTAATAGCCGAGTGGTCAGTATGCACAACACATTTAGCTCCAATTAGATATGACCTAAACTTATGAAAATCATAAACAATAGTTAACAACTCTCTTTCAGTGTGGTGTAGTTAATTTGAGCATCATTAAGAGTCTTACTAGCATAATATATGACTTTAAAAATCTTGTCATATCTTTGCCCTAAAATAGTTGCAATTGCATAATCATTTGCATCACACATTAATAAAAATAGTTTCTTTCAATCAGGTGAAACAATTATAAGAGAAGTGATCAATATTGGTTAAATTCAAATTTTGTATCTTTTTCTAGAAGTTAGCATAGGGGCCTTGTAATTTTTTAAAAATATTTAAGATATTGCCTGTGAAATCGAGCATGTCCTAAAAAGATACTAACTCCCCTTAAAGTAGTTGATGGAGGTAGGTTTGATATAGCCTGAATTTTTTCAGAATCTACTTCCATGCCATTTTCTTAAATTTTATTCCCAAGCACAATTCCTTCTACAACCATAAATTGACATTTTTCCCAGTTTAATACGAAATTAGTCTTTTCACGTCATTATAGAACTTTCTCTAAGTGATTTAGACATATTTCAAATGAAGTTCCAAATACAAAAAAATTGTCCATAAGGACTTAAATCCCTTTTTCAATTAAATCACTAAAAATTGACATCATACCTCTTTGAAATCCAACGGGCATTCGCCGAAAAGCAAAAGTTCCATAAGAAATAGTAAATATTATTTTCTCTTTATCATCTAGAGCAATAGGTATTTGATGATAACCGGTATATCCATCTAAAAAACAAAAATATTTATGCCTAGCCAGCCTATCCAACATTTGGTCCAAAAAGGGTAAAAAAAAATGATCATTGTTGGTGGCAGAATTTAATTTTTCATAATCTATGAAGATTCGTCATCCAGTGACTTGTCTTATTAGGATTAATTCATTATTCCCATTTGTCACTACAGACACTCCTCCTTTCTTTGTCCTTCCTCCTTTCTTTGGAACACAGTGAATTGGACTCACCGAAGCACTATCTGAAATAAGATATATTATTTCAGCATCTAACCATTTTAAAATCTCTTCCTTGAAAACTTTTTTTTATCATAGGATTCAATCTCCTTTGAGGATCAGCTCTTGGTTCAAGTTGATCTTCCAATAAAATTTTATGCATACAAATTGAAGGTCTGATTCCTTTAATATCAGCTAATGTCCATCCAAAGGCTTTCTTATATCTTCTCAAAGTTTCCAATAACTGTTGTTCTTATGTATCAGTTATTTCTGATGATACAATAACAAGTATGGTAGATAAATCTCCTAAGAATGCATACTTTAAATGTATAGGAAGTGTTTCAGTTCTAGTTCAGGAGGTTTCTCAATAGATGAAATCAAATTCTTGCTACTTTCTATAGGATCTAACATTTTAATTTTTTCCTGAACATAATATAAATATTCATTACTTACTTTCATAGATTCATCTTGAATTTAATCCTCATCCTTATATTCCACATATTCTTTTTCAAATTCCTTTTCAAATGTCTTCTTAAAATATTTATGGCTTAATTTTTTGTTTATATCCATTCTAAAGCAATCAGTCTCTTGCTCTTTTATAGGGTATCTCATTGATTTTGTAATATTAAATGTAACCTCTTGATCACTAACTCTCATAGTTAGTTCTCCTTTCAGCACATCTATCAAAGCTCTTTCAGTGACAAGGAATGGTCTTCCTAAAATGATAAGAATTTCTTTATCTTCCTCTATATCTAATATCATAAAATCCACAGGAAAGAAAAAATTATCAACTTTTACCAAAACATCTTCTATAACACCTTTAGGATAGGTAATCGAACGATCAAGGTAATCGAACGATCATCGAACGATCAACTAACTGAAGAGTTACAGCTGTAGGTGAAATATCTCCTAAACCCAACATTCTGAAAATTGATAAAGGCATAAGATTAATACTACCTCCTAAATCATATAAAGTCTTTCCAAAAAAATCTTTCGCCAATAGCACAAGGAATAGTAAAATTGATCTTTGAGTTTTTCAGGATATTTTTTTGAATTATAGCGCTACGTTCTTCATTGAGTGCAACCGTCTCATTATCTACAAACTTCCTTTTCTTTAAGTATAGCCTTCATGAACTTAACATAGCTTGGAATTTGTTCCAGGGCTTCAACAAATGGAATGTTTATCAATAGTTTTCTCCATATTTGTAAAAATTTTGAAAATTGGTTATCTCTATTTTTCTGCTTCAAGCTTTGAGGAAATGGAGGTGGTGGTCTTTCAACGGTGATTTTTATTAGTTTAAAAGGACTTTATCACTCAAAATGAAAATCATCTCTAGATTTTTCATTTTCCACCTCATCTTTTTCAACTTCAACTTCAACTTCTTTTTAAACTCTAGTTTCCAATTCTTTTCCACTTCTCAGTTGAATAGCCTTAATTTTCTCTTTGTTCTGATCTTTAGGATTTACTTCAACATTACTAGGTAATGTTCCTAGATGTCTATTGCTAAGTGCAATAAAAATACATCTCAATTGATTTTCCATGTTTCTAATTACAGTTTCTAATTACAGCTCCATAATTACAGCTCCATGACTTTGTAATTGACTTCCCATTTGCAATATCAATTCTTCCATTGACAACTTTTTCTCCTTACTCTAAAAATTATTAAAAACTGGAGGGTAAAACAGTTTATAAGTTGAAATTCCTTGATTGTTGAAGTTTCCCAATAGGTTCACAGTGTCGTTTCTCCATTGTGGATTTCTTGCATTAAAGTTATTTTCACTCCAACTAAAATTTGGATGATTCTTCTAATGAGGATTATAATAATTGACATAAGGATTATTAGAAAAATTATTTATTGCATTTAAGGTCGCATAAGAAGATTAAGATTGTAACATTTGTCCCAATGAGTTTTCTTGAAGCACAGGTAATGTTTGAGAATAATTCATTCCATATTGATCTATATTCTTTGATATAGCAGCTATTTGGGTAGCTATCATAGATATTACATCAGAATCAAGAATACTAGCTACTCTTTTGAATTTACTCTTTTAGAGGGTCATTGAAAATTATTAGTAGGCATCTCTTCAATTAAAGAATATGCTTCATCAAATGATTTTGACATTAATGATCCAACAACAACAACATCAATTATTGATCAACGAGATCCAACCAATCCATTATAAAAAGTTTGAATTATTAACCAATATGACAACGCATGGTGTGGACACTTTCTAAGGAGATCTTTAAATCTTTCCCAAGATTCATAAATTGATTCCCCTTCAAACTGATAAAATAATGTAATAACATTTCTAAACTTAGCAGCTTTTAAAGGTGTTTAGCAGTTTTCAATGGTGGGAAATATTTAGATAAAATTTTTGTGATAAGTCTCCCCAAGTTTGGATAGATCCATGTGTTTAACCACATCTTAGTTTCATCCCTTAATGAAAAAGAAAAAAAGTCTAAGTCTGGCAACATCATTCGACACTCCATCATATTTAAAAGTAGCACACAATTCTAGAAAACTAGCAAGGTGTAAGTTAGGATCTTCAGTTGGTGTTTGTCGGTTGCAAAATTGGGAGTTATTGGTTGCCAGAATGAATATCTCGATGCCCGATTTAATTTAATTTACATATATATAATTTAAAAAAAGTAGTATTTTAAATTTTGAAAATATAAGAAAGGTCTGATCTCATATCCTCAATAGTTTAAATAAACAAGTATAATACCGCAAGCAATGCATCTATCTCAAAGGGTAGGCATGCTACTTACTGGTAAAGCTTGATTAACTAAACTAAAGAATTTATGACATCCATTCAAGCTTGTTAAAAACCTTTTTCTTTCTTATGTAGACCGACAAGTTCCCTTATTTAATACAAAAAAATCAAATAGGGTTTATATTAAGTTGGGTTCTTAAAAGTTTCCTATAAGGGCAAGCCCCTATAGTTAATTACAGCTTAGATAATTGAAGTTACCTTAGAAAACCCTAGATAAAAATCAAGGGATATTGTTATCAAGAATTTTAATGAATACGACTTTTCAAAAGGTCGGACAAAGAGGTGTGAAATGGGAATGACTCAAATTTGGAACATTTTTACGGAATCCAAAGGAAGAAGAATTAGGGGATGCCATGGATCTTGAGGAGAACCTTGGTTACTTTACAAACTATCATATAGTTTGGCTTCAATTTCAAAAAGAAGAATTATCGAATGTTTCATCCTGACAATTTTATTAGTTAGGGCTTACATTTATGCGAGACAGTCACACAAATAGCCTAGAAGATGTGAGGATCTATGTTGTAATAAATGAAAATCTTGAAATCCTAAAACATGTTAGGCCTTAAATTGCACAACATAGTTGTGCGAAGGTCTAAAGAAAGAGTTGAGGATTTATGTCGCACTAAGCGGACACCCTCAGAATCCTATGGCCTTTTATTTAGTTCTAAGGAAAGATGTGTTGTTGTAGATCCTCATATTGTTGTAGATCGCTGATATAGAAGGCTTCCCACAAAGCTAGCTCCAGACTCCTCGGCAAAGTAACAGTCCTAAATTCTAAGGTTTAAAGGTTTAAATGACAAGTTAAAGTTCAATCAAAAGGGAGGGTTAAATTTGATTAGATCGATACCAGTTAGGATCTCATGGTTTCCTCATTCCGGCTCAACTATTTTCTTTGGATTCACTTAGTCCAAATGAACTTAATAAACTCAACTCAATGAGTTCCATACTTTCAATTTAAACCATAGGAAATCTCGTTAGTAACCATAGGTTACCTCCTCTAAGGGATTCTCGATCATTCGATATAGATGCTTTAATTTAGTTGTAATTTTTATTTTGTTTTTTTGTTTGTAAATAAATTTTGAGTTGTCTTATATTTTGATTGTTTTGACGGTGGATTTTATCTTGTTTTGAATTCTTAATTTTAGTTTTGGTTTTAGTTTTGTGGCTATCCTAAATGTTTCATATTTGACATACAAAGTGATCTTGTTATTTAACATGCAAGGTTATAAGCACAAAATAAGAGGTAAAGAAAGGTAAATAAAGGTAAATTACAATGCAATAACTTAAAAGCATACCTGTCAATTATTCCCATTCCTCCACCTTAAAGATTAATACTTGTAATTTGTAGGAATTAAAACATGCTTGTAGAAAAAGCGAAGAGTACAGGTTTGAAGTGTGTCTACCAAAACCTATGTCATACCTTGGTGGGTCCAATTTGTTCATCCATGGAGATGATTCCATCAAGCAAATCGTAATAAGTCCAAGTGTCCTCTGAGATTCCTAAAGGATCATGAAAAGGTTCTAGGTAATACCCTTGACATTTCACAGTCCCTCGAATTGTCTCGAGTTCATTTTGGTCTTATTATGTTGTTATGTGGTTCACCCAATTCATACCCTTATGCTCACCTTATGCTCAATGAACCCCTTATGCTCAATGAACCTTAATGTTTTGATTATCACTTTAAGTGGGGTAATTTACATTTGATGTTTCACTTACAAATTATGTAGGTAAAGGCCCTTAGAGGCAATTTGGCTTAATTATGAAACTTAGCCAGTTTGATTTTTAAAGATGGGCTTGTAGTGTTTTAAAAATGTTTCAAATTAATTATAGGTCGTTTTCTAAACCTCATTAGACAAGATTTTGATTAAACCTAATTCACTACTAAGCCCTTAAAACTTAATGGGTAGAATTGTAATTTTAAAAAAATTTAAATATTTATGCTCTTAATCCTTATCAGGAATCATAAATTATTCTAAAAACCATTAATTTGGGTTTTAAATTAGTGTGTTATGATCTTCCAAAGTCAAACCCCAACCTTAATATCTCCTCCTTTAAATACTCTTCCAAGTTTCAACAATTTGAGAAATTACAAAATTATCGTTAATGAGACCAAAGTTATATTAGTTGCTACTCTTTGTCCCTTTTATATTTCAATCATATAGACATTTCAATTAAGATCATTTATTACCCATTCACCCATTGGTTAGGCCTAAATATTAATTTCAGGCTTAAATCCTAAAATTACCATTTTGCCCTTAAGGCCTATTTACTTCATAATTCATTAAATTAAAGTCAAATGACTTTTAAAGTTTTATGCTAACCCACTCATGGGTTTTAAATTAGTGTGTTATGATCTTCCAAAGTCAAACCCCAACCTTAATATCTCCTCCTTTAAATACTCTTCCAAGTTTCAACAATTTGAGAAATTACAAAATTATCGTTAATGAGACCAAAGTTATATTAGTTGCTACTCTTTGTCCCTTTTATATTTCAATCATATAGACATTTCAATTAAGATCATTTATTACCCATTCACCCATTGGTTAGGCCTAAATATTAATTTCAGGCTTAAATCCTAAAATTACCATTTTGCCCTTAAGGCCTATTTACTTCATAATTCATTAAATTAAAGTCAAATGACTTTTAAAGTTTTATGCTAACCCACTCATGGGTTAATTAAAACATCATAGGAGAAAATGTGATTTTTCTGAATTTATTTAATTTTAATAATTATTTTAATGTAAAAATAAGAGTTTTTAATGAAAACTCAATAACTCAACCAAAACAAAACTTTTATCTTTAAGAAAATTACTGGAGGTTCACCTAGGTTAGAGAACCACATGGACCAATTTTCATGATTCTTACAGATTTAATTTAATTATTAGAATTATTTGTTTGTTTTGAGTATTAATTAAATATAAAATATTATTTAAGTGGAAAATTAAATTTTACATGTCTATTCAATCTTTTTAAGGCTAGGAAATCTAGAGAAACAAATTTAATATTTTTGTAATTTGTATTTTAATTTTTAGAATTATTTTAATGGAAAATTAGAGAAAATTTGTTTTAACCTTTAAAAATTAATTTAAGTCTTCAAAAATTAATATCTTCACTTAGAAAGTTATACAAAATTATTCTAATTGCTCCCATGTGATTAGGAGGCCAAATGTGACATTTTGCTAAATTTTAATGTTTTTTTGATTTTTATTATTTTTAATTCATTTTTATTATTTAAATATTTAAAAATAGTTTTAAAAATGAAAGTTTTGCTTTAATTATAATTTTATTTTTTTAGATTCCTCTGAGCAAATAAAACTCTAAAAGCCAATTTGGTGATTTTTTGAGTTGTATTTTAATTATTATAATTATTTTAATGCCAAAAATGTAATTTCACTTGATTAATTCATTTTAGTGGTCAATTTAGTTCCAATTGACTTCAAATTTTTATGGAGAGTTCATCTAACATTAAATTATAGTGGAGAATAGTTTTTGTGTCATTTAATTTTTTATTTTGTCCAATTTAATTATATTACGTTTTTAGGGTTTAATGACAATTAGTGTTATTTTTAATGAGTTAAATCGAGTTTGTATTTTTTCTAGGGTCCTTTGATCACAATAAACCTATAAAAGAAATCTTTATTTTTTTCTGATGAATATTCTAATTATTATAATTTTTATATTAAAACAGGGACCATCAACTTGAAAATTAGAGATCCTTAGTTAGAGATGCCCCCTGACTTTCAAAAAATCAAGGGAGATCTCTAACAAAAGATAGAACTATAGCCCTATGGTCCCATGACATGGTGAATTATGTGTGCAAATTTATGGTCTAAATAGGTTTTACTGTATTTAATTAATTAAAAATAAAATATATGTCAAATAATTTTTTTTTAATTTCACATTACTCTCCTCTGTTCACTGAGTGAGACGATGTTTTTATTTTATTTTTACAATTTTTCTACACCATGTTATGGATTTTCTAAGGGTACAGGTGAATTAATTTATTTAATTATATCATATATATCCACTTAACACAGTCAGCCTCGTACACGTCAAAAACTCATGTGTCGCCATGGGATTGGACGTAATCAGCTGAGTCACCACACGCTTTTCAAACCTTGCTCCCATCCGGCGCAATCAGAGCCCTCCACTAGATACACACTCAATCCAACGACGCTCCTTCTTCGTCCCTGTCTGGTTGTTCCTGCGAGTCCTTCACCCTAAAACCTTAAGATCTTGTCTTATACTTAACCAAATCACCTCGGGTTTGTTTCTATAGACTCATCTAACCTAGAAAAACCTATCTATATGGTTAACCTAGCCTGAAATCATGCCAACATGCATGTAAAATCAAAATAAGCTCAGAATAAAGAGTGGATTCAATACATTTGTCTGAGAGGGGATGCCTCAATCAGATGGTTGTAAAAGCTTTAGGGAGGTCCAAAAAGCTCATGGATGATGCCTCTCGCCGTGGTGAATTACTTAGACCTGAATTTCATCGAGGATGATTTGGTTCTTGATCAAAGTCAGAGATGGAGGCTCTCTATGATGGGGCTTTTGTGGGTGTTCTTCTTTGTTTGTTGTGGGGATGGTGTGGGTGCAAGGAATTTGGTTTTGATTGACTGTGGAGCTGTGGTGAAATATGTCATGTTTTGACTTGATTTTTAGCTTTAAAATTGAGCTCAGGCGGTGAACTTGGGTGGCTAAGGATGGTGGGATTTCTCTTAGGAAGTTTTAAGGCAGCTCTGGTGAAATTTTGGCAGAGTTTGGTTAGGGTTTTGGTTGGTCTCCCTCTTGGTCATGGAGGAGTGGGGCTTAAGAGGTTATGGTGTTTGTCATGGCTGGCCAATGGGTGGAGAGTGGTGTTAAGGTGGAGGGGAAGAAGGGGGCAACAATCCAATTTGTTTGAGCCACATTAGATGGGCTGAATTTTAGGTTTTCTCTAATTGGGCTCTCTCGACCATGGGGTTTTCTGGCAGCCAGGGTGGTCGGCTGGCCTAGGGTCAGGTCACCATCCCACTGAGGATGATCAGTGGTGGGAAGATGTGAAGCCAATTGGGTTTGTGCATGGTTAGAGGTGATTAATTGAAGTGGAAAGGGTTTTGGGTCAACTTGGGTTTATGTTGGGTTTAGCTTCATGAAAATGGCTTGGATAACTCCATAAGGCAAACAAAGGTTAGGTGGGTCAGCTGAAATAGTATGGAGAGGTCTCCATTTAAGGGATTTAGCTAAGAATGGATTAGAGTGTGTAATTAAAAAGGGATAAAACCTTTTTTAAGGGAGCTTGAAAGTAGTTCCTCCTATTGCCACTAATGGCTTGTTGAGGTGGCAAAGGCTCATATGACTCACTTTTGGCTTGGGGATGGCTTCATGACTTGTCTTTGGCTTGGTCAATTTGCATGAGAAAGGATTTTAGAATTATGGAGTATTTTTTGTGGTATTTTTCATGAGGCTTCATTTGGAAATTTGGAATATGAGGCTTCATTTGGAATAATTTTGGCATGAATTAGAAACTTAGGGAATGATTTTGATTAAATGGATGATGAGGGAAAATTTATCATGTGGGCTTTTGGGAAAATTTTGGGCTTTTTGAATGACTTAAGAGCTTGAGCTTTTAAAATTGGGGATGAATTTGGGCTTAAGTTTGGGTTGGGCTTGAAATTAGGTCAAATTGGGTTTGGATTTGGTTTCAATCAAGTTTTAACATGATGAATTTGAGTTTGGAGTTGAAATTGGAGAAGATTGAAGTCAATTTTGCTGACATTAGGGCAAATTTGGAGAAATTGGGCTTTTATAGGCAATTTTTTCGGTCAAATTTGATTCATGGGAGTGGTTCAAATTGGTTTTGGGGACTTTTAGAATGATTTTGGAATTCTTAGGAATTTTTGGGATTTTTGGGTCATTAGGGGCTTTTTGGTAATCTTGGCCAATTTTGGGGTTTTTTGGGATTTTGGTGAATTTTGGTTAATTTCGGTAGTGGGGAATGATTTGAGATGATTTTGAAAGGAAATTTAGGTAATTTTAGGAATTTTTAGGAAAAAAATAGGGTTGTAGGGGTATTTTGGTAATTTGATGGAGGTTTGGGCTAGAATAGACAAGTAAGCCATGAAGCCATGTTAAACTGACAGTAGCCATATGTGAACTCATTTTGGATGTTCAATATGTTAGGCCTAACCCTCTTAGCCAAAGGGCTAAGGGTTTGCGTCCACCTATATGAGCCTTCCAAAAGGAGTCAGAAGACTAAATCAAGGGTGTCCTAGGGTTTGGGGCGTGTGAGAAAGTGTGTGAGAAAGTGTAGTGTGTGCAAGTGTGTGCAAGCTAGCCAAACCAAGACCAGACCACCCAGGGTTAGTCCTAAGGCTTGACCTTCATATGGGGAAGTCCTTTTAAGCTTCCTTATGCTTAGTTTCATCCTCCTAAGTGCTAGAGGTTAGACTTTAAGAGTTTAGAATTTCTAATGGTGAGGGTTCCTTTTCTAGCCTTTTCTAGTCCCCTTTTCTAGTCCTCTAGGAATACTCAACAAGAAAGTCCTATGGCTAGACCCTAGGATACTAAAGAGGAAAAACTAGACCTCAACCGAAAGTGAGTTCAACTGTGTTCTTCCAAACTAATTATTTTATACCATTTGGATAACAACAGGTTTAAGCTCAAATGAATTGTCCGCTACAGTAGGGTTTTGTATACTCAAATGAATTTCATCTGTTGTAGGATTAGCATAATCTCTTAAAAGTCTCTGATGATGTTCATTTTCATTTCCAGCTTTGCTTAAATTGCAAGCAACTTTGCTAAAATGATCTATCTCTTTTTGCTATTTTCTAATTTTCTAATGGTTCTTTCTAACTCAGAATCGTAAGGTACTAAATATTCAGATCTTACACTACACATAAACAAATACAATAAATAATTAAAATAAGAAAACACACTAAAATGTGAAAATATTCAAACTAAACTACAAAAACTTTTTTTTTAGTTTAAAATAAAAATAATTTAAATTATAAAATAACTTACTACTACTTTCCGTTACTTCCCCGATAATGGCGCCAAAAACTCGATGCAGGTGGAATAGTGTGTTAATTTTGCAAATATTTTTTAATATTACAAAATACATTTATAATAATAAATATGCAATTTAATCCCAACAAAAAATACTTGAGTGAAAATAGTTTTATCTTTAAAAAATATTTAAACTGTCAAATCCACTAAAAATAACGCAAGTATACGTATCGCTCAAGTAATAAAAGGCACTAATAGAGACCTAGATATCATTCTCACAGAGAAGTTGGTAATGCTCATAAGTAAATTCTTAAGATTAAATGTAAACTACAATTAAACTACAAATATGAAATATGAAATCGAATCTAAAGCAAATGAGTGAATGTTAAATAAAATGCAGTTAAAAGACTAAGTTAATGACATTAATTCCTAAATTTTCAAAAGTAAAATTTACAAAAACTAAAAAAGTTTTTGTGGTGAAGAGTTCAAATTTAAAAAAACATCATTCCCCTTTATAATAAGTGTATGGATTGTGAAGAAATTAAAATCCTTTGAAAATATATAAAATTATTTTGGGTCTAATAGGAGCAATCATATTCTTTACCCTCATCTGAGTACATACAGAACATTGACTAATCTAGAGTGTGGTCGTTAATTCCATGTTTAGGATGGGAGGATAGTGGATACCATTTCAGAGCTCCCACTACTCCGAGCTCCCACTACTCCCTTGCTCCCACTACTCCCTTACCTGAGGGTTAACAATCTCGCATTAGTTTCCAATCAACTGGACCAAATTGGGGATTTTAATGTCACCTTAAAATGTCCAATTCTGCATCTAATAAATTATATTTCCCTATTTATTTGCACTCAAACCCATGAATGACATCTTCGCCCATGGAATCAAATGTGATTCTCCCTTTGATGTATAAATCATAGCCCTTTCAGAACATATGTTTATCAATGCATTTTAACATTTCAATTGGCCATATCAGAAAGTAAGTGAAGATCGGAGTTCAAATCATCACAAATTATTGACATTTAAAATCGTATAAAACAAAATCAATTCTTCACAATACCATATCTTAAAGTAGGGAGAAGGATAAAGAAAACTACTCAAAATTTATGAGAAGGATACGAAAAAACATGGATTTCATATATAAAAATAAGTTTACAAAAAATAAAGAAAAAGTTTACAAAATAAAGAAATAAAAGAACACAACTTATCTAACAATCCTTCCCAAATAAATCCCTAGAAGTTCTCTTCAAGCACTTTCTCTCTTTACAATCACTCTCAAATCTTTCTTAGAATTGTAATGAAAAATAAATCTCTCACCTTCCCTCTCCTCTTACAATCCTTGAAGAAAATCTCCAAGCCCTTGACTTTCTATCTCTCTCTATCTCAGGCCACGCTCTCTCTTCAAACTCCTCTTGCTGCCCCCTTCAACTCTCTTCAAGCCCTATACTTTCCTCTCTTTTATTAGAGGCTGCCTCCCTCTAAAAAGAATTCAAAATTCCCTCCAAAATTCTCCAAAAGTCAACCTTTTTGAATTCAAAAGACATGTCTATTTATCCAAGAGACATATCCCTTCATAAAAAAAACCTTCGAAAGTGTCAAGATGCATTGAATCACTCCACAAGGTGTTTAGAACAAGTGTTCCTTTCAAAATTTGTGCAAACTTAGTCCCAAACTGCCTTAATTTGCAAAAAGTTCTCTCTGGCGCTTTAGACGCTAGTTTTGGCGCTTCAGGCGCCAACTTGCCTGACTGCTTTGTTATGGGTTTTGGTGCTTAAGGAGCCAAATCTGGCCCTTCAACACCATCTATCTATCAAATGCTGCTTCAGGTGTCAGGTCTCTGTCAAATGGTTCTTCAGACACCAATTCTGATGTTTCAATCGCCAGCTCTCTGTCAATTGGCACTTCAGGCACCAAAATCCCAAATTTGTTATTTTGGCTTTGAAATGTTGTTCTTTTTGCTACTCTTGCTCCAAATGCCTAAAGTTGATATACCTGCAATAAAAATATGCAAATACCCTTCTTTAAAGTGCAATATCACCAAAAATAAGCATAAAATATATACTTAATACAACATATTATTTTGGTGTACACCCTCCAAGAAATGGGTAACCGAAAAAGTATGTTAGGAAGGTGTGTGGCTCTCCTACATATGGAAAATATCAATCATCCCTTCAATTAAGATATTTTGATTAGCTAGGCAATATATACTAGCTAAGAATGCTTAGCCATAAAGCTAAGCTTAAATACTTTAAAAAAGGGTATCTTCCACTCTCATTTACGACGAGTGGGACAAAAGTATCGACCACACTCATTTTTGATTGTTAGGACATGCTTATTCATACCTACTCAAAGTGTGGAACAAAAGAGAAAGGATAAGAGAAGTTTGTGGCTTCTCTTATACTAATTGATGGTTTTGCCAAGTATAGGCTGTCTGTAGGACTTCTACCTTGCCTGTATGACAGTAATCAGTTTCAAGAGTTGCACAAGACCTCTCTTACATGTAAATTTGTTTTCTTAAACTATGCAACATGATCCTTCAATCAGTCATAAGAAAAATGTTGAAAGTAGCTTAGACAAAACATATGCAGAGTATGTTGAAGTACAATATCTCTACAAGCATTGCCTATTGATATAGGACATAGGGTGATATGAGTCACCATCAATGAAGGCACCTCAACTTATATAGGAAGGACTGCCTTGGACCAAGTGGGTCAACACAAAAAATATAAAAAAAGGTAGGTGTACAGTATGTCATACAACATGCCCACAAAAAAGGCTAGTACACTTCCAAAGGAAGGAATGTCAAATCCGAGGGTCGACATATATAACATAAAGAGGGTAGATGGAAACCCATGCAAAAGGTAAGTCGACTCCTAAAGGAATGACTATCGTAACCTGAGGGTTGACAAATGAAGCATAAAGATGGTGGGTGAAAACCCAAACAAAAGGCAAGCCAGCTTCTGAAGGCAAAGCTGTCAGGACCCGAGGGTCAATGCATGAAGTTTAAATAAAGTGGGTAGGTAACCTACAATAAGAAAAGTAAACTTTTGAAGGAAAGACTATCAGAACCTGAGGGTCGACACATGAAGTATAAATAAGGTGGGTAGGTAACCCACACAAAAATCAAGTCAACATGTGAATGTAGGAATGTTGCATCCTGAAGTTCGGCACATAATGCATAAAAGAGGTGGATAGAAACCCATATAAAAGTCTAGCAACTTTTGAAGGAAGGAAAACTGTGACCCAAAGGTCGACTCGTAATGCGTAAAGAAGATGTTTTTAAGTCACCCACAAGGTTATCAATCATCTCAACATTTCTTAACAATTCTTTGTATTACAAAAAGGATTTTATTAAGAGAACCTAACACTTCAGTAATAAAAAAAGTTTCATACTAATACTTCAAATTTCACTGCTCATCTCAAGCTTTTCTTCAAGATTGCTGGCCAATTTTTTTTTCCTGAGGCCTTTTACACTCTTCTTGAGAATTACTATATATGGTGAGTCTTTTTTTTTATTAGAAGAGTTATATTTCTTTTGGATGAAAATCCTCCACTGATGTTTCAAGGATTTTCAGCATAATAATGTATTCATCGTTAAGCTTTGATTAGCTTAATCAAATGAACCAATATGTGATTTAACTGGCCCCACCCAGTTAACCATCTTGAGACTTTCCTAGATTTTAGGAGAAAGCTCATAAAACAAAGGAATTTAAGTCATCAAGAATTAATTCAAATCCTTCAGACCATGAGAATTTGCAAATTCTAAGAAGATGCATATGTAGTTAAGCTTAAACCCATCCTCAAAATCTATCCTAGATTCAACCTTGAGAGTTATCTAAGCCAAACAAAAGAAGAGACCAATTAAAGGGCATAGTTCCTTTTACAATCATCTCAACGGACTTTATAGTTTGAGCCAAAACATCAAGTGTTATAGGGATATGAAGCTTCTTAAACCACTGCCTGTTGAACGAGATGAGATATATCTTTGTTAGATAAGTAGAGAAGTCTAACCGGTGAAGTCAGATATCAAGTTATTCCGATGAGTCACAGATTGATTATAGAGAAAAAGTTATCTAATCAATTCAACAAGACTTTTGACAAGGCGATAATAATCAACTAGGCCAAAATGAAATACCAATGATTGGAATAGACAATCCAACGCATGGTGATGCTTTTTCCTGAGAACAGACAAATGAGTCATTAAGGTTATTGATAGGTAAGGCACCATATTCTAGCCAGTTGGTTAAATACTCATGGTAGCCTGACTAAATAAAATTCTAGACATATAGAGTGGTCTTAGAAATGGAATGCTCTCATTAAGAACTTAGCCAAGAAGTTAAACTAGCTCAAATCAAATGAGGCACTCTCGAATTGTTTGAGTGATGTGTATCGCAAATCAACATGGATCGACCAAAGGTCTGTTTGGGACCACGTTCAGACAGCATCATGACGAAGTGCTTCAACATTTTAGTGTTTTTTTCAGCATCCTTCTTGTGGCGGGGTGCTATTTTGGCAGAATGCGGGCAGATCGATGGAGCCCCACGTCCCGCGTTCGTTGGGGAGATTTCACAACTTGTTCCAACTTTACCTTTTCGGACATTGCAGGAAACAAAGCTTCTAGGAAGGAAACAAGACCATAGAAACTCCCATCTTTCTCATACTTCCTCTCCGCTCCTACTAGAAATGATTGAGGAAGGTTGGCTTGTTCGAACCATTCTTTTTCTAGGCTCATCCCTAATTACTAAACCCAAAAATTCACAGAATTTAGCAAATTTTGGATTTATCGTGAATTGACATCATTTTACTGGAGCAGAGAGGATTTACGTAGCCATTTTTTAGAAGATGATGGAGGTAGGTGATGAGTTCCTTGACTTATATCCTCCTTCCAACATTCTTTAACATGTTCAGTCAATTTTGGTTCTAATAGCATTAGGTAAAATTTTCTTCCTCTTTCAATGTGTTCACCTTTTGATTTTGTCTATTTTTCTATGCTTCAAATTTATGTTATGAGCGTAAATAACAAAATTTTGATGTTATATTTGTAAATATATAAGAATTGTGTGATATGTATGTAAAGTTGTCTATTCTTTATTATAAAACTTTTAAACTATGTGGTTTCATTCCATTCATATGTTAGATGGATTAAAAAGTGTACGTATAATTTGATTTTCATAGCATGCACTTATAGTGAACTATTAAATGCAAGGACTTAGTTCTATAAGCATTATACAAACCTAATTCAAGTTAACTCATTAATAGTTTTGAAGGAGGCCTCACCTTCCAATTTAAAACTATTACTCTTTGTCATCAATTTTTTTAATTATGTTCCTTGCTTACAATTTGTTGGTTTTAAGTTGGATTTTCGTTAATTTCCAAGCCTTTATGGATTCCATTTGAATTTTTTTCTTTTTTTATTGAGAAAGTATCTCTCCTTTCAATGGGCTGATAGTTAGGTTGATTCCACCATCGAAAGTGATCGTTATTTTATAACATCATTGGAGGATAGATTAAGACGAGAGATACAACATCGTCATGTTAAAAAAATAATATTATCATTATTTTACTTGTCATTTTATTAGTTTTTTTTTTCCTTTAGCACTTTCGGTACTCACTGTTATGTGGGTTGTGTATATAAACTTTTGTTACATTTTTAAATGAATTTCTGCTTCTGAGGTACCAAATATTTGGTTGTCACAGTTCTATTTCAAACAACTTTACTAAACAAGGGCATAATGGTCATTTTTTTAGAACTAGTTGCTCTACAGCTATTTTTACATAGCTACGCCAAACAGACAGCCAACTTCCTTGCAGCAACTTCCCCACAACAGCTTCCTAGGGCTATGCAACTGCTGCTAAAAAGCTAAAAAGTTGTAGTTACCCCAAACAAATCCCAAGACTAACAAAATAGTCTAGTCGATACAACATGTTATCAACAAGAGATTTTGGAGGTGTCCCCCCAATCAGAGTATAGAACATCCATTCTAACCTTGCTTAATAAACAAAAGAGATAACATAGAGCACTATTCAAAGCAAAGGCAAGGAATCCCTTCATTTTTAAATGTAGAAATCATTCTGTATGTAGCGTCGGTGATGTTTGGCTTTATTTAGGCTTTTTACCATAGTCTAAGTTGAACCTTCCTGCTTGGGAATTTTCACACCACATAGCCTCACACACTTAGCTTGGCGAATAGTCCACACCTTGGGCTACAACCCGTTATGTAGGAGTCTATCTTTAGAGGAGGCTGGTATTAAGAAAGCAAAATATCTTCCATACTATCCAAGTAATGAAACTCCTCATTTAAGTGGTCATCCTTTTTCAAGGAGTCTCTCCAGGAAATTGGAGAGGTTCATAGATACGCCATCTCCAGGATCTAGCTTAAGCTCCGTCTCAAGATTCATCTGAGGTGGCTCATAGATAAGATCAACTAGGAGGATAACTTATTCTAAACTCAAACCTGGAGTTTCCCCAATAGGGGTTGGAATATTAAGAGAAGTGATGGAAGGAACTTGCCTAACTCACCAGGCATTCCCTAAAGTTGAGTGATCAAGCTTTGTCCTCAAATAAGATGAGATTCAATGGGTCATCAACATAAGAAAAATTCATTTTAATAGATAAAGAGGAAGCCACGACACTTTCCTTATGACTTATGGAAAGGGTGTCATATTAAGTGTGGTATCTTAGTTTCCTACCATGAGAACCGTAGGGGTAGTGTAAGTTGAGGAGTTTTTGAACAACCTGCTCAGATATTTCAGTTATTTGAGCAAGGGACTATTCTCTAGAAATAGGACCCTGTCCTCACAAAGAGGAAACGACTTCAATAATCTTTTTGACTAGAAGTTCCATAATGGAGTCATCAATATGGAATACAAATTTAGAGCAAATTACATTCTAGGGAGGGAGAGCCCTCCCAGCTATCATGAACAGATTATAATCCACATAGTTAGACAGTGAAGAGAAACAATTCTTGGCTTACTGGATCTAGTTGTGATCTCATGGTGGAACCAAAATGAGTCATACTAGGGACATGGTTTGCACCGCAAAAGGATGAGATAGGAGATTCTCAGCTGTTGGGAATCAAGTGTCTTCCCATACTGGAATCAAAATGAGTCATGTGGAGTACATGGTCCATACCGCCAGAGAAGCAAAGGTGATTCTCAGCTGATAAAATTTAAGCATCATTCCGGCTGGAACTGAAATAGCTCATAGTGGGGACATGGTCTGTGCCACTAGAGGATGAGAAAGAAGATTCTCAGCTGATAGGATTTAAGCATCATTCTGGACCTATTGACCTTATTTTTGTGAGGTCTAAATTCCTCTCCTAGAGCTTAAAATATAGCTATAAAACTTTCTTATTGACCATCCTTGAAGATTAGTGAGGAGACCACACAACTTAGAAGTTCAAACCACCTCTTAGCTCTTTTGTTAAGCCTCACATGGATGGTCTCAAGTTCTCAGCTCTTGGTTGAGATGACCAGCACCAACATGTTGAAGCTCAAAAATGAGTTTCTACAAGATTATGAGGCCATAGGGAGACCCTGGGTGGCTTGGCAATTCATAACCCCATATCTCACCCTATGCACACCACTAAAATTTGCATTCATCACATACACATTCATACACCATGCATAACTCACACACAACCTACACATCATACATCACAAACATCACCTCCACTCACCCTACACACACGTTCACTTTACCACACATACACTCACTTAACCCATGCACACTCACCACCAATCTACCCCAAATCCATCAAAATCAATCCAAACCACCAAATCCATCTCAAATCCAACAAAATCCAAAGTCAAGTCCAATCCCTCCTACAAATGCCCAACCTTGACCAAAATCCTCAATTTCAACTAAAACTCTCAATGTCCCTAAAATTTTCTAAATCCATATTGAAAAAAAAAATTCCCCAACTCCAAATCCTAAATCCAATTCCATAGGCCCTAAATCCAAGGTTACATCCCCACATCAAATTTCACCTCAAGTCCAAAATTCACAAAAAATTGAACTTTCATGCCAAAACCAAAGTACACCAAGCTTAAGTCCTAAATTTTATCATGACGAGTTCATAGTCCTATGAAATCCATAATGATTAATTTCCAAACCAAACTATGGCTAATTCCAAAGTCCAAACCCAAGCCCAAAATCAACCCTTTCATGTTTAATTCTAAAATCCCATAACTCAAGCCCAACATCCAAATCCTTTTTAAACCCAATTCTACATGATAAAAACCAGCCTCCCCATGATCAATTTGATTAAAACTAATGTTCAAAGTTTCATGATTAATAAAAAACAATGTAGAGTTCAGGAAAATCTTTTCAAAGCTTGGAGTCCTCACCCACCTTCTTTAATGCAGGCCATGTAGGCCTTGCATGAGCGATAACTTAGACATATGGCTTCATCCAAGCCAAATGGAAACCATAAAGTCATGCATGAGCCTCTGAGTGACGTGAGCCTAGTGTGTGCTACTTTTCTATAGATGCAAACCCTTAAGCTTAATTTGCCAATAATTTTACTTTTTTAATCCCAAAATGTGTTTCCAATATTTTATATTCACTAGGTTGTAAATGCAAACTAGGTTGTAAATGCAAGTATATGTATCACTTAAGTAATATAGGGCTCTAATGGAGTCCTAAGTATCGATCCCACAAGAAGAAGGTTAAACTCTTACTTTATTAAAAGGACCTAAATATATAGTATAAGAACTATAACAATTGAAGTTAAATGTGAAATGTAAGTCTAACGAAGCTAAATCTACTATACTAATTTTTTAAAGTTAAAAGTTAAATCTACTATAAGCAGATAAAGTAATTTTAAAAAAGATATCAAATTTAAGGAAAGTGTCTTTCCCATTTACAATAAGGTTGTAGCTAGTGAAGAATCAAATATATTATTAATTGCATGTGACAAATAGAAGCAATAATATCCTTTAATCCTCTGATCAAGTGATAAAGGACAATGCCTAATTTAGATGTTTTTAATCTACATTCGTGGTTAGGTTGATATGATATTAGCTCTCACTCCAGAACTCCCACTTCTCTCCCACCTAAGGGCCAACAATATCACCATATGGTTTCTAAACATCTGAACCAAATTGTTGATTTTTATCTGTCACCCCAAAATCACCAATTCTACACCCATCAAACACTATTTCCCTATTTATTTGCACTTAATCTCATAAAGACTTCCATCTTCCATGACATTAAAGTGTGATCCCTAATTCAATTTTGAAAACAAAGCCATCCTGACTCTTATGTTTTTGCATAGATTTTAACAGATTAATTGGCCAGATTGAAAAGTAAATGAAGTTCAAGATGAATCATCATAATTCAAGAAATTAAGATTATTTTCAAACAACTATTAATTCTTCACATCACTACTTCTTATTGTAAAGTGAAAGACAAAGCAATTACTTAGAATTCTTGGAGAAGAAATAACAAAACATGGATTTATATATATTAAAACAAATTTACACAACACAACATTAAATTAAACAACTTATCTTACTCTCCTCCACAAGCAAATCCCTTAAAGTTCCTTTGTATCTCTTCCTTCTACTTACAATTATTTGTGTCCCTCTCTAAGGATTGCAATGAAGAAGAAATCTCTCACTTTCTCTCTCTTCTTACAACTCTTAAAGATAAATATCTCTAAATTTTTCAAAAGAAAAACTAGGAATGGAGGTTTTGCTCTCCTACTTCGCCCCTTTTTCTGTCAAAAATAGTGGTTAAATAATGTGTGGCCGAAAATTCAAGAGTTCCCTTAAAAAACCCTTCAAAATTGACCCAAATTCAATGCATTTTGCGGAATAACTATCTCGGCGCCATTTTGGTGCCGACTGGCACCATTCGGCGTTGGTCGTGCTCCGTACAGAAGTACTGGCATCATTCGATGCAAAGTATTTCTTTTCCTTTTTGCTCCAAATTTCATCCTTTCTGCTCCTTTTTAATCCAAATCCTGAAATTGAGTATAATTGCATCAAAAATATGAAAATATCTTTCTTTTAAGTGCAATTTCACCAAAAATTTCCAAATATAAGCATTAAAATCATATGAAAAAATGAACATTATTTTGGTGTATCAAAATCTCCCAAGCTTAATTGTTACTTATCCTTAAGTAACTCCTTTATTGCATAAAAAATATGACTTGTGGTAAAGAATTTAACTTTTAAATTAGTTTACTAAATATAATAGCATAACTTAAGAAATTTTTTTTAACAACTTAGTTTAAAACTAAAATTATAAGGATATCCAGTAGTCTAGTTTAAGATTTTTGCTTCTCTATTCATTTCAAGAAGAATTACAGTTTTGTCATATTAAATATACTTAGAATGTCCATATGAAAAAGAATTTCATGAGAAATTTATCAGTAAGGATGCTAATATTTAGATACAAGTTTAGAATGTAATAAAGCCTTTTTTCCTCAAGTCGATTCAAGTGAAGCCAATTTTTGATTAGGCATCTCCTCAACAATCTCCTCACATACTTTTTTTTTCTTTTGCTTCTCTTCTTTTTTTATTTTCTTTAGGAACATTTTCAATCCTTTTTTTTACATGTGAGGATTACTTTATCTGGATAGCCTTTAATAATTTTGAACTTCACTATCCCCTTCTTGAAGTTAAGACTTCTTACCTTCCTTCACTGTATAAATTTATATTAGCTTTGAAGTTTTTTCATAAAGTCTTATTCATTTCTTCTTATATGAAACTTTGAGATGCTTAATACTTCAAAAATATAATTTCCTTTAATTTAAATAGAAAAAGCATAGTTTTATCCTTTCATATTAAATACCTCAACTTAAGAATTAACCTTCATTATGGAAAACCTTTACTTAAGCCTACTATAAATAGTTAGAAACAAAAATATAGTTATATAAAGTTAGCCTCTAATACCAAAGGTCATGTTAAATTAAATTTTCAGAATGTAGTTAATTGAGGACAGATAAAAATTATTTTCCTACTTTTAAAAGAAAATTTTCTTCCCCCAAACTTAAAGTTTTAATAAATGAAGCATGTAGTATAAGAAATGTAGGGTGAAAGAAAATATTAAATACATTTAAAAGTACTAATCTGTTGCTTTAGGACTTTGAACTTTAAAATTGAACTATACAGGTGCCAATAATAAAAAAAGCAGATATATAACAATGTATATAATTCAAATAACATATTTATATCAAAGGATTTACTGTATTAAAAGAATGTGCTAAACATTAATGGAAATTTAAAACATATATTTATAAAAACTAAGCTTAACACTAACAAGTTCATGTAGAGTACACTACAAAAAAATAAAAATACATAAACAAACCAACAAAATATAAACCAATAACATCCACAAAGAAAAACTAACATCAGGCTAACCTTCCTCCTCATTAGTGTCTTCTTCTTCTTCTTCTCCTTTATCATCTTCTCAACCTTCTACATCCTTCTCATTCACATAGGGTGTAAATCTAGGACACGTGGGAAATTCCACAGAATGATCTCCCTTCATATATCTGATTTGAGCGTCATAGTAAGAAATATCAAATTCCCTCTCCTTTGCATGTAGGAATTACTATGAGATTTTCTTGCTTCCATACTTCTCATCTGATTCTATAGTGTCAAAATATCTCCTTGTTGAATAACAATGTGTTCCATAAGTTCTTGTAGAGAAAATGGACTAAAAGTGGAAGGTTTAAATGCAGATGTAAAAGGTCTGTCTCTACTTCCACTTCCAGTTCTCCACCCATTTCGGTCGCCAAATTGAAAATTTGCTGGTGCCGGAATTGATATCCCAATGCCCGGTTTAATTTATATATATAACTTGAGAAAAGTATTATTTTAAATTCTAAAAATACGAGACCAAACTGATCTCATATCCTAGTAGTTTAAATACACGAGCCTAATATCGCAAGCAATGCGTCCATCCCGAAGGGTAGACCCACTACTTACTGGAGAGGCTTGATTAAATAAATTAAAGAATTTATAAAATCCATTTAAGTCTGCGAAAAACCATTATTTATGTTGACCGACAAGTTCCCCTATTTAATACAAAAAATTAAATAGGGTTTATATTAAGTTGGGTTCTTAAAAGTTTCATATAAGGCCAAGCCCTTATAGTTAATTACATCTTAGATAACCAAAGTCACCTAAGAAAACTCTGGATAAAAATCAAGGGATATTGTCTTCAAGGAGTTCAAAGGATAGGACTTTTCAAAAGATTGAACAAAGAGGAGTGAAGGGGAAATGACTCAAATTTGAAACATTCATTTTGGCATCCAAAGGAAGAAGAACAAGGGGATGTAATTGGTCCTGAGGAGAACCTCAGTGAATTCCCAAGCTATCTTATGGCTCAACTTCAACTTCAAGAAGAAATTATGTGTGTCATGTCGCAAAGAGATTTGTATATGCAAATATTTAAGAAGTTGACACCACTCAACGATGCCAAAAACTTGATGCAGGCCGATTTATAATAAATATGCAATATAATCCCAACAAAAATACTTTTATAAAAATAATTTATCTTTTAAAACTCTTTTTAGACTGCCAAATATCTTTTAATATCAACGCAAGTATACGTATCGTTCAAGTAATAAATGGCTCTAATGAAGTTCTAGATATCGATCCCATAGGGAAGTTAGAAAATCCTAAAGTAAATTATGAAATATATTTTATAATAAAAACAAAAAAATAAAATAAAATTAAATTAAATTAAAGTGCAAAATTTGAAAATTGACTACTCAGGTGAATGTTAATTAAAATGCAGATGCAAGATTACAGAAATTAAACTAAACTAAATACTAAATTTTCAAAAGTAAAATTATGAAAATTAAATAAAGTTTTTGCTGTGATGAAAAGTTCAAATTTAACAAAGCATCCTTTCCCTTTACAAGGAGTATATGGTTTGTGAAGAAATTTAAATCATTTGAAAAAATATATATAAATTGTTTTGTGCCAAATAGGAGCAATCCTATTGTTTACCCTCTTCCGAGTGTTATATAGAACATTGACTAATCCAGAGTTTTGTCCCTAATTCCATGGTTAGGCTGAGAGGATATCGTTTGCCACTCTAGAGCTCCCACTACTCCCTCCCACGAGGGCTAACAATCTCGCATTAGTTTATAAATAACTAAACTAAATTGGGGGGTTTATTCTGTCACATTAAAATGTCTAATTCTGCTTCCAACAAAGTATATTTCCCTATTTATTTGCATATTTATTTGCAAATTTGCAACCAATCCCATGGATGACATACTCTCCCATGAAATCAAATGTGATTCTCCCTATATTGTAGAAAACATATCTCACTTAAGAACATATGTCTCTCAACTAGTTTTAACATTTCAATTGGCTAGTCAAAAAGTAAATGAAGATTGGAGTTCAAATCATCATAAATTATTATCATTTAAAATTGTAGGAAAAAAAAAACTTTTCTTCACAAAACCATATCTTCAAAGTAGGGTGCAGGATAAAGAAGACTAGGGGTAAGGAAGAATACTCAGAATTCATGAGAAGGATATGATAAAACATGGATTTCATATATAAAAATAAGTTTACAAAATAAAAAAAAATAAAAATACAATTTATCTCAGAATCCTTCATAAGCAAATCCCTATAAGTTCTCTCCAAGCCTTTCTCTCTTTATAATCACTCCCAATTCTCTCTTAGAAATGTAATGAAGAAGAAATCTCTCACCTTCCCTCTGCTCTCACAACTCTAGAAGAAAATCTCCTCCTCTCTCTCTCTCTCTAACTCTTACATCACACCCAAGAGCCTCTCCTTTTTTGCCCCCCCTGAGCCTCTTCAAGTCTTCTACTTTTATTTAGGCTACCTCCTCTTGAAAGAATTCCCTCCAAAAGTCAACTCTTTTTAATCCAAAAGATGTCATTTGATCCAAGAGTCATATCCCTTCATAAAAGAACCTTTCAAAGTGTCTAGATGCATTGAATTACTCCAAGAGGTGTGTAGAACAAGTGTCCTTTTAAAATTCAAGGTAAATTTGTCTCGAACCGTCTTAATTTGAAAAAGTCATCATTGACGCATCATGCACCAGCTCTTTGGATTTTGGCGCATGATGCGCCAGAATAAAAAATTAGCTCTTTTGCTCCAAATTTTGTCCTTTTTTTTCAATTTTTGGTTCAAATGTCTAAAAAAGATATGCCTGCAACAAAAACAAAAAAAAATATCATTCCTTAAAGTGTAATATTACCAAAAATAAGCATAAAATAGGTACTTAAAACAGTATATTATTTTGATGTATCATCATCCTGCCAAATTTATTAATTAGGGCTTACATTCATGCGAGAGGGTCACACAAATAGCCTGAAAGATGTGAGAATTTAGATCGTGGCGAACGACAACCTCGGAATTCTAGGGCAAGTTAGGGCTTAAATTTTATATCAGAGCCATACAAAGGCATAAACAAAAAGTTGAGGATTTATGTCGCACTAGGCGGATAACCTCAAAATCCTATGTCTTGTTGTTTAATTTCTACAGAAAGATGTGCTGTTGTAGATCCTTGTGTTGTTGTAGATCCTCGTGTTGTTTTAGAATTCTTCCCACAAAGTTAGCTCCAGGCTCCTCTGCGAAGTAGCAGTCCTAAAGTCTAAGGTTTAAAGGTTTAAGTAACAAGTTAAATTTAATTATTATGGGGGCAGTTAAAGTTGATTATAGTGACACAAGTTAGGATCCCAAGGTTCCCTCATTCCGACACCACTATTTTCTTTAGATTCACTTAGTCCAAATGAATTTACTGAACTCAACTCAATGAGTTCCGAACTCTCATTTAGACCGTGGAAAATCTTGTTAGAAACCGTAGGTTACCTCCTCTGAGGGATTCTCGATCATCCGATAGAGACGTTTTAATTTAGTTACAATTTTTGTTTTGGTTTTTTGTTTATAATTAAATTTTGAGTTGTCTTATATTTTCGATTGTTGTGACATAAAATTTTATCTTGTTTTGATTTCTTAATTTTGTTTTTGGTTTCAGTGTTGTGGCTATCCTAAAAGTTTCAGTTTTGACATGCAGGGTGACCTTGTTGTTTAACATGCAAGTTTATAGGTAGGAAGGTACTGATACGAGATTTTGTATATGCAATTATTTAATAAGTTGACACCATTCAACGACGCCAAAAACATGATGCAAGCAGATTTATAAATATGCAATATAATCCCAACAAAAACACTATTTATAAAAGTAATTTGAATTTTAAAACTCTTTTTAAACTACCAAATCTTTTTTAATATCAACGCAAGTATACGCATCGTTCAAAGTAATAAAGGGATATAATGGAGTCCTAGATATCGATCCCACAGGGAAGTTGGAAAATCTTAAAGTAAATTATCAAAATTATTTTATAACAAAAAAAAAAAAATTAAAAGTAAAGTGTGAAGTTTGAAAATTGACTACTAAGGGGAATGCTAATTAAAATGCAGATGTAAAACTACAGAAATTAAACTAAACTAAATACTAAACTTTCAAAAGTAAAATTGCAAAAATTAAATAAATTAAATAAAGTTTTTGTAAATCTAATGTAACTAAGCTATGTTTTGTGACGAAAAGTTCAAAGTTAAGAAAGTATCCTTCCTCTTTATAATGAGTATATGGTTTGTGAAGAAATTGAAATCATTTGAAAAAATATAAAAGAAACTGTTTCGTACAAAATAGGAGCAATTTTATTCCTTACCCTCTTTCGAGTGTTATAAAAAACATTGACTAATCCAGAGTTTGGTCCCTAATTTTGTGGTTAGGTTGGGAGGATACCGGCTGCCACTCGAAAGCTCCTACTACTCCCTCCCTTGAGGGCTAAAAATCTCGCATTTGTTTCCAATCAACTAAACCAAATTGGGGGTTTTAATCTATCACCATAAAATCTCCAATTCTGCATGTAACAAAGTATATTTCCTTATTTATTTCCATCCAACCCCATGGATTACATACCCTCCCATGAAATCAAATGTGATTCTACCTATGTTGTAGAAATCATATCTCATTTAAGAACATTTGTCTCTCAACAAGTGTTAAGATTTCAATTCACCAGAAGAAAAAGTAAATGAAGATTGGAGTTCAAATCATCACAAATTATTATTATTTAAAATCGTGGAAAACAAAACCTATTCTTCACAAAATCATATCTTCAAAATAGGGAGAAATATAAAGAATACTACTCAGAATTCATGAGAAGGATACAATAAAACACAGATTTCATTAATAAAAACAAGTTTACAAAACAAAAGAAATAAAAGACATAACTTATCTCACAATCCTTCCCAAGAAAATCCCTAGAAGTTCTCTTCAAGTCTCTCTTTTATAATCACTCCCAATACTCTCTTAGAAATGTAATGAAGAAGAAATCTCTCACCTTCCCTCTCCTCTTACATAGAAAAAAATCTCCTCTTCTCCCTCTCTAACTCACGCCACTTTCTCTCTGTCCCTCATGTCAACACACTCAAATCAGAAGTCATCTTCTTTTATTTTGGGCTGCCTCCTCTGGAAAGAATTCCAAATTCCCTCCAAAATTCAACTCTTTTGAATTCAAAAGATGTGAATTCAAAAGATGTGTCATTTGAAGATGTGTCATTTGATCAAAGAGTCATGTCCCTTCATAAAAGAACCTTTTAAAGTTTCTAGATACATTAAATTACTCCAAGAGGTATGTATAATAAGTGTCTTTTTGAAATTCATGCAAAAACTTGTCTTGAACCGCCTTAATTTGAAAAATTTGTCCCTGGCGCTTCATGCGCCAATCTGGCACATGATATGCCAGAATCTAAAATTGGCTCTTTTTGCTCCAAATTTTGTCATTTTTGTCACTTTTGTTCCAAATGCCTAAAAATGATATACCTGCAACAAAAACACAAAAATAACCTTCTTTAAAGTGCAAAATCACCAAAAATAAACATAAAATAGGTATTTAAAATAGTATATTATTTTGGTGTATCAAAATCCCTCAAACTTAAATGTTACTTGTCCTCAAGTGACACTTTTATTACATAAAAGCATACGACTTATGATAGAGATTAACTTATAACTTCTATACTTTAGTTTAATAAATAGAATGGAAAATTTTAAGAAAAGCCCTTTAATAACTTAGATTCAAACTCTAAGTCTAAGAATACTTAGTAGTCAAATTTAAGATTTCTGAATCTCTATTCATTTCAAGAAGAATTACAATTTGTCATATTAAGGACATTTATATGAAAAAAATTTCATGAAAACTTTACTAAGAATGCTACTAATGCTCCAATATAGGTTAAGAAAATGTAATAAAGCTCCTTTTTAAGTTGATTCAATAGAAGCCAATTTTTTATTAGGCATCTCCTCAAGCTTCTCTTTACTTATTTTTCCTTTCTTTTTCTCTTCTTTTTTTTTCTTTCCTTTTTTTTATTTCTTTTATGATCTTTTCAATCCTTTCTTTTCTTTTCTTTTTCCAAGTGAGGATTACTATATCTGGATAGCCTTTAATTATTTTAAACTTCACTATTCTCTTTTTAAAGTTAACTTTTCAAATTCTTTCACTTTATAAATTTATATTAACTTTAAAGATTTCATTCTTTTCTTCTTACATGAAACTCTAAAACTCTCAACACTTTGAAAGTACAATTTTCATTACTTTACATAGAAAAACATAGTCTTATCCTATCATACCAAATATCTTTAACTTTTGAATTTACCTTCATTATTAAAAACTCTTTACCTAAATTTAACACAATATTTATAAACAGAAGTATAGTCATTTAAAGTTAAACTTAATATCCCAGGCCATGTTAAATTAATTTTTAAAAATATAGTTACTTAAGGACAAATAAAATTTTTTTTACTCCTCAAAATAAATTTTTCTTTCCCAGACTTAAGTTTTTAAGTGATTTTAAAAATGTTTTTAATATAAAATTTAGTAGGTGAAAGAAAACAACAAATGCATGAAAATAAAAACTGACATGTAGAGGATTTCTAACTATGCAACCGGGCTCTGGTATATTGCAGGTACTAACTATCAGGTACTAACTATAAAACACTAACTATAAAACTACATACAAGCTTTAATGCATTAAATAAAACATAATATATTCTAGAGAACTTACTGAGAATTGAAAACATAAACATAAAAAACTAAAAAAACTAAATTGAAAATACTAAAAATGCAGAAAAAGTTAAAGTCTACAGTTACTATTACAGATTCAGTTCACAACACAACATAAAAAGTTTTTTACTACAACAAGTTTCAAATAAAAGTACATCCCAATAAAAACACAAACAACAAACAAACATCCAAAAAACTAAATAAAACTCATAAAACATCAATTTTCATCTCCTTCCTCTTCATCCTTCCTCTTCATCATCCTTCCTCTTCATCATCTGATTCTTCTTCTTCTTCATCATCATCATCATCATCATCATGAATGGGAGTATAGGGTGTCAACCTGGGGCAAGCTGGAAAGTTCACATTAGGTTCAACCTTAAGGTTTCTTACCATGGCATTATCAAACTCAATATCATGTTGAACTCTCCTCTGGTGATATTCATCATTATATGCATTCATTGCTCCTGTTTCTCCCAACTGAGTTTGAATCTTAACTATATTTATTTGTTGAATCATGAGTTGATCATAATACCTTCATGTGATGTAGATTCCCCTGCAGCAAATGTCAGCAAATGTTGAGGGCCTATCCGTTGAGGGCCTATCCCTTCTTCCACTTCTAGACTTAATAAATGATTCTACTCTCTCTTCATTTATATGGGATTCTAATCTTGATTGTTAACATAGAGTGAAAATCAAGCATGGTATTTAAAACCTCCAGCTGTAGAACTACTAGCTATACTTCGAGCATGCTCAACTATAAGTGCACCAACATTTATTGCCTTCATGTTCAGAATGCAATAGTTTAGTACATCTCTATCTTTAGTAACATCAGCTAAATGATTTTTTGGCAATGGTCTAGCAGAAATAAAGTGGTGTCATATTTTTAACTGAATAGTTAACATGGAAGCAGGGATGTTAACTATCTTGTTATTCTTAATTTTTTATTCCCCTCTTCCATCAGTCAAAAATGCAATCAATTCTTCCAGTGATGAATCTGTTATTACAAATGCAGCGTACTCGTCATGATATATGTTTCTAAGCCCAAGAAAAGCATTGATCCTTTTGGTAGAAAATTCAACTAGCTTACCTCTCACCAAGATGTGATCATCAACAGTGAATCTCAGGTTTACATTGAACCCTCGAACCACTGGGACAATCACTATGGCAGTGAAGTAGCAGAGTCTTTCCCAGTTCCTGACAAGAATCAGTCTCTCGATCTTGCAACCCGGGTTTACAAACGCCCGTTATTGGATCATTCTCTTGTTCTCCATCTGAGTATTGTAACTATGTTTGGCTTTGAAACTAATAAATCTTCGTGCATCGAAGTCCTTGGACGGCCTTCCTCTCTTAACTCAGGGAGGCATTTGAAAATTTTATGAAAATCCAAATATAGTCCAAATAAATTGCTAAATAAAAAATCTAACACCTCAAGGAAGGTTATTTGGTAAGAAACATTTCACCATGAGTTTTCTTCAAGAATTTTCATAAAAAATCCCATATTTTAGATCTCCTAAAATCTATGGTGAAAATAAAAAATTTCTATGTTGAAGTGGAGCTCTTACCAAGAGAAGATGAAATTTATAGCTTTTAGCCTTCAGATCCTTCTCTTTCTCCCATAATGTGATTCCCTAGAGCAAGGTCTTGAGGTAGAAGATGAATCAAGTAGCAAAAATGGAGTTTTTCTGTGCTATTTCATGATTTTCTAGGCAATATAGCGTGTTCAGACCTTTGGCGCATCATGCGCCAGAGCTCAAATTTTCCAGATTTCAGTTTCTATGGAAATCTGCTCCGTATCACTTTACGCCAACCTCTATTTGACTCAAATAAACCTTTTTAAGTATATATAAACATTACACAAACATAAAAATTTCACAAACAACACAAAACTCACATTTATCTATAAAATCCATGCCATCACAAACAAACATTTTTCAAGCCAACAAACATCAAATTGACTGTTCTAAAGCAAACCAATATCTTAACACTGAAATTTAAACTTCAAAATTCAAAACATAAACATAGATAGTGTTCATTAGAAAGGAAATACAATCCAACACAACAAAATAAAATAAACATTACTACACAAAACATTTCATACATAAATTAAGATCAAACATATTTTTCACTATCGTCCTTCTTGATATCTCAAATTGATTGACAGCGCACATACAAATTGTAGTAGGGTCAAAATGAAAATTCATCAGTTAAATTTTCCTCCTCAATCCAAGCATATTTTTTGAACATACGTACCAATCCATCTTCAATACGCTCTATATGTTCAAAATGTTCCTTCAATCTCTAATCTAGATGATTTAGCATTTCAACAATATTCTCAATCACGTGCATGAGATTCTACACATCTTTTTTTATTTTCTTGATCCTCTTTGAAAATGCACTCGGGTTATGATAAAGCTAAACAGGTGATGAATTTTGAGATTCATGATCTATCAGCACATTCATATCATTTTCATCTCCCATTCCAATATAGTTGCAATACACTTCGGGATCCATAGGCTTCCAAGAAGGTAGCACTTTTTCCCAACTTTCATAAGGTACTTGCGATTAACTGCAAAGTAGGAAAATAGTGGATGAATGTCCCAATCTAGTTGCAAACCCAAAACTGATTTCTCAATAATAGCTCCACAGAAATAGATTTTTTGTTTGAATACAGTAGTTCAGAATGACACTCTCTTTAGTGACCTTACTAATGTTCATGGTAGGCAGTAATTTTGATGCAATAAAGAAGTGCCAGGCTTTTGAAACTGGATTTAAAAATGATAAATGAAAACTTACATTTCCATCATATCTGGTCTCCAAATTTGCATCTTCATCTGTAAGGTAGCGGTAGAGTTCACTCATATTCTCTCTTGTAGGGTTAAAGTTTGCATAATAGCAGATAGGCACATTTTCAATCATAAAAATATTGTTTATTCTTGAAGGAGTGAATTGCACAAACTTATATCGCACGTAAATCATTTTTCCTCTTACTACAAGAACAACAATAGCGCAAGAACAACAATTGCACAAACTTATATCGCACGTAAATCATTATATCCCATGAAGATTTGCATAAAATTCTCTTACTACAAGAACAACAATAGCGATAATAGTGTAGCAAAGCACTTCCCAAAGCCTTTGCGCAATAATCTCTTACACTCGAGTATTCAACGTGTTGAATCCTCGATCACAAATCCCCTTTCTTTGATAAGCCTCTTCTTCAATAGAACTCAATCATGTAATTTCTGTGCATCTAAACTGACGAACTTTCCCCAGTTGAAAATTCCAAATCTAGCGGTGTTTCTAGAGTGGGAAGCCATAGGAATTGAAAAGTGGTGACTCTTCCCTCATTTTTCCTCCTAAAATATGGTTTGGAGTCGGTTTTTATGAGTTATATTGAGAAGAAACCCCCAAAAACCACCATTTGACACATTTTAAACATTTTTCAGACCCGCGGTGCATCATGCGCCGATCTGGCACATCATGCGCCAGCTCTCTAGAAAGTGGCACATCATGCGCCAATTCTAAAACTTTCGCCGTCTCGATTTTGATCCAATAAATTCTCAATTTTTCATAAAATTTGGCAAATAAATATTTTTCTAAATATATTATCAAATAAACAGACTACATAAAGACATAAACATTAATAAATGTGAAATATTGCAAAAATAACAAACTCAAAAATAAACTAAACAACAATACAAATGGGTTGCCTCCCACAAAGCGCTTAGTTTAATGTCGTCAGCCCGACATTCCCTGTCTTATTTTGGGTGACCCAACATTACTATCTCTTTAAAAGCTTGACTTTGATCATAAAAATATGATTTCAATCTGTGCCCATTTACTTTAAATATTCTTCCAATTTTGGGTTCTTCAATATTAACTGCCCCATAGGGATAGACTTTTATAACTCTGAATGGCCCTTTCCACCTAGACTTCAATTTTCCTAGAAATAATTTCAATCTTATATTGTATAATAAAACTTCTTGTCCAGGTTCAAATTCTCTTTTTATTATCTTCCG
>NW_018224663.1:42067-64071 GCF_001263595.1 Phalaenopsis equestris | reverse complement strand
CCTCAAGTTCATTCAATTGTCCTCAAGTTCATTCAATTGTAATAATCTTTTCTCATCAACTTCTTTCAAATTGAAATTTAATTCTTTTATAGCCCAATAAGCTTTATGTTGCAATTGAACTGACTGGCAAGTGACAAGTCATCCTAAAAATTAATCTATAAGGGGACATTGCTATAAGTGTCTTATAGGTTATCCTATATGCTCATAATGCAGTATCTAATCTAGTAGATCAATCCTATTTAATAGGATTAACACTCTTTTCTAAAATTCTCTTAACTTCTAGATTAGATACTTCTGTTAAACCATTAGTCTGAGGATGATATGGGCAGTTGCAATTTTGTGCATTATATTATACTTTTCCACCAATCTTGCAATCGTTGCATTTCTAAAATTGGGTCTTCCATTGAAAACGATTACTCTCGTCATTCCATATCAAGTAAAAATATTTTTAATTAAAAATTTTGAAACACTCCGAGCATCACATCGAGGTAAAGCGGTTGCTTCAATCCATTTTGAAATGTAATCAAGTGCAATCAATATGCATTGCAATCAAAATATACACATTTCCCAATGAAAGTATAAATAGTCCCATAAAATTCAATCCCCACACATCAAAAATTTCAATTTCCAACCTGTAATTTAGAGGCATTTCATTTCTTCTAAAAATATTTACTACTAGCTGACATCGATTGCATGTTATCATTCCCAAAATGTCCTCCAAATTCAGAATCATGACATTTTTTAATAATCTCTTGAATTTCTTTATATGGCACACATCATCGCATCATTAAATATTTACATTACTTATATAAATAAGGATCATCTCAAAAATAAGTTTTTACATCATGAATGAATTTCTTTTCTTTTATTTTGTTAATTCGTATGGTAAAATACCACTAACAATATAATTTACAATATCAGCATACCAAGGTATTTCCCAAGGTATACCAAGGTATTTCCTATCCTTTTACAACATAAAGTTGTTCATCAAGAAAATTTTCATTAATCTCTTTTGCCATATCCAGTATTTCTTCTTGTTCTAGCCTTGATAGATGATCATCAATTTGATTATCAATCCCTTTCCTATCGACTACTATAAAATCAAACTCTTGCATCAGAAGTACCCATCTAATTAACCTTGGTTTCACATTCTTCTTTTGCATCAAAAATTTAATAGTCGAAAGGTCAATATGTACAACACATTTAGCTCCAATCAGATAAGATCTAAACTTATCAAAAGCATACAAAATAGCTAATAACTCTATTTTTGTGGTGGTGTAATTAATTTGAGCATCATTAAGAGTCTTACTAGCACGGTACATAACTTTTAAAATCTTATCATACCTCTACCCTAAAACAGCTCCAATTGCATAATCAGGTGAAATAATTATAGTAGTGATCAATTTTTTCTTTAAAGTTTCATAGGCTTTAAGGTAATCTTGACTAAAGTCAAATTTTGTCTTTCTCCAGAAGTTGGCATAAGGGTTTAGTAATTTTTGAGAAATTTTTAATATATCTCTTGTAAAATTCAGCACGTCCTAAAAAGCTCCTAACTCCTCTTACTCGATGTCATTTTCTAAAATTTTATGTCCAAGCATAATCCCAAGCATAATTCCTCCTGCAACCATAAATTGACATTTTTACTAGTTCAATACGAGATTAGTCTTTTCACAACATTCCAAAACTTTCTCTAAATGATTTAGACATATTTTGAATGAAGTTCCAAATATAAAAAAAAATCATCCATAAAAACTTCAATCCCTTTTTCAATTAAATCACTTAAAATTGACATCATACATCCTTAAAATGTTGCATGTGCATTATATAATCCAAAAGGCATTTTCCAAAAAGCAAAAGTTTCGTAAGGACTAGTAAATGTTCTTTTCTCTTAATCCTCTGGAGCAATAGGTATTTTATGATAACCGGTATATCCATTTAAAAAATAAAAATATTTATGCCCAGCTAATCTATCCGACATCTGGTCAAAATAGGGTAAAGGAAAATGATCCTTCCTCATAGCGGAATTTAATTTTTTATAATCTATCCAGATTCACCAATCAGTGGCTTATCATGTTGATATTAATTCATTTTGCTCATTTGTCACTACAGCCACGCCTCCTTTCTTTGGAACACAGTGAATTGGACTAACCCAAGCATTGTCTGAAATAGGATATATTTTTACAGCATCAAACCATTTTAAAATTTCTTACTTTACACCTTCTTTCATCTTAGGATTTAATATCCTTTATGGATCAACCCTTGGTTCATGTTGATTTTCTAATAAAATTTTATGCATACAAATTGAAGGACTGATTCCTTTATTATCAACTAATTTCCATCCAAAGACTTTCTTATATCTTTTCAAAATTTCTAACAACTATTGTTCTTGTATATCAGTTAATTCTGAGAATACTATAACAGGTAATGTAGATAAATCTCCTAAAAATGCATACTTCAAATGCGTAGGAAGTGTTTTCAGTTCTAGTTCAAGGGGATTCTCAATAGTTGGAATTAAATTCTTGTTACTTTCTGTAGTATCTAACATTTTAAATCTTTCCTGAACATAATTTATATCCTCTTTACTCACTTCCATAGATTCGGCTTAAATTCTATCCCATCTTGATATTCCATATATTCCTTTTTAAATTCTCTTTTAAAAGTTTTCTTGAAATATTCATGGCTTAAATATTCATTAATATCCATTCTAAAGCATTCAATCTCTTGCTCTTTTGCAGGGTATCTTATTGATTTTGCAATATTAAATGTAACCTCTTGATCACTAACTTTCATAATTAGTTCTCCTTTTTGCACATCTATCAATGCTCTTCCAGTAGCTAGGAATGGTCTTCCTAAGATGATAGGAATTTCTTTATCTTCCTTCATATCTAGTACAATAAAGTCCACAGGAAAGATAAATTTATCGACTTTTACCAAAATATCTTCTATAACTCCTTTAGAATAGGTAATCAAAAAATCAGCTAACTGCAGAGTTACAGTTGTGGGTGAAATATCTCCTAAGCCCAACCTTATAAAAATTGATAATGACATAAGATTAATACTATATCCTAAATCACATAAAGCTTTTTCATAAAATAGTTCTCCAATAACACAAGGAATTATAAAACTTCCAGGATCTTTAAGTTTTTTAGAAAGCTTTTTCTGAATTATAACACTACACTCTTCACTGAGTGCAACAGTCTCATTATCTACAAACTTCCTTTTCTTATTAAGTATATCCTTCATGAAGTTCACATAGCTTAGCCTTTGTTCCAAAGCTTCAACAAATGGAATGTTTATCGTTAATTTCCTCAAAATTTTCGAAAATTGATTATCTCTATGTTTCTGCTTCAATCTTTGAGGAAATGTAGGTGGTGGTCTTTCTACAGTGATTTTCATTGGCTTAGTAGGATTTTCTAACTCAAAATGAAAATCATCGACTCAAAATGAAAATCTTCACCAGATTTTTCATTTTTCACCTCATCTTTTTCAACTTCAACTTTCATTTCTTTTTAAACTCTATTTTCTAATTCTTTTCCACTTCTTAGTTGAATAGCTTTAATTTGCTCTTTATTCTGATCTTTAGGATTTACTTCAACATTTATAGGTAATGTTCCTGGAGGTCTATTGCTAAGTGCAATAGCAATACAACCCAAATGATTTTCCATGTTTCTGATAGCAGCTCCATGACTTTGTAATTGACTACCCATCTACAATATCAATCCTTTCATTAATAACTTTTTCTCCTTACTTTGCAAATTTATAAAACCTAGGGGATAATAAGGTTTATAAGCTTGGTTCCCTTAATTGTTGGAGTTTCCCAAGGTTCGCAGTGTGGTTTCCTCATTATGGATTTACATCATTAGAATTATTGTTACTCCAACTAAAATTTGGATGATTCTTCCAAATAGGATTATAATAATTGGCATGGAGATTATTAGAATGATTGTTTATTGCATTTAAATTTTCATACAAAGATTGAGATTCTATCACTTGTCCCAATGAGTTCTCCTCAAGCACAGGTGCTGTTTGAGAATAATTCATTCCATATTGGTCTATCTTCTTTGATATAGTAGCTATTTGGGCAGCTAAAATATATATAGCATCAGAATTATGTATACTAGCTACTCTTTTTGGATTTACCCTTTCAGAGGGCCATTGAAAATTATTAGTTATAATCTCTTCAATTAATGACTATGCTTCATTGAATGGTTTTGAAATTAATGATCCACCAGCAGCAGCGTCAATTATCGATCTAAGAGATCCAACCATCCCATTATAAAAAGTTTGAATTATTAACCAATATGGCAATGCATAGTGTAGACACTTTCTAAGAAGATCTTTAAATCTTTCCTAGGCTTCATAAATTGATTCCCCTTCAAACTAACAATAAGATGTGATATCATTTCTAAGCTTAGCGGTTTTTGAAGGTGAGAAATATTTAGATAAGAATTTTTATGCTAAATCTCTCTATGTTCTGATAGATCCAGGTACTAATGAGGTTAACCACATCTTAGTTTTATCCCTTAGTGAAAAATGAAAAAGTCTAAGCTTAACGACATCATTTGACATTCCATCATATTTAAATGTAGCACACTATTCTAGAAAACTAGCAAGGTGTAAATTAGGATCTTCAGTAGGTGTTCCTCTAAACTGATTGTTTTGTAGCATTTGGATAATAACAGGTTTAAGTTCAAATGAATTGACAGCTACAGTAGGGTTTTGTATACTCAAATGAATTTCATCTACTGTAGAATTTGCATATTCTCTTAAAGGTCTCTGATGATGCTCATTTTTATTTCCAACATTGTTTAAATTGTCATTTTTCTAAACTGATCTTTCTCTTTTTGTTGTTTTCAAATTTTTCTAATAGTTCTTTCTAACTCAAATTTGTAAGGTAATAAATTTTAAGATCTTACACTACACATAATTTGAATAAAGCAAGTAATTAAAAATATGCAAACACAGTAAAATGATATATATATATATATAATACTAATATTTTTCTTTACTTCCCCGATAATGGCGCTAAAAAATTGATGTGAGATTTTGTGTATGCAAATATTTAAGAAGTTGACACCATTCAACGGCGCCAAAAACTTGATGAAGACATATTTATATTAAATATGCAATATAATCCCAACAAAAACACTTCTTATAAAAATAATTTATCTTTTAAAACTCTTTTTAAACTGCTAAATCTCTTTTAATATCAACGCAAATATACGTATTATTCAAATAATAAAGGCATCTAATGGAGTCCTAGATATCGATCCCACAGGGAAGTTGGAAAACCCTAAAGTAAATTATGAAAATTATTTTATAACAAAAACAAAAAAATAAAAGTAAAGTGCAAAGTCTGAAAATTGGCTACTCAAGTCAATGCTAATTAAAATGTAGATATAAGACTACAGAAATTAAACTAAACTAAAAACTAAACTTTCAAAAGTAAAATTACAAAAATTAAATAATGTTTCTGTTGTGATGAAAAGTTCAAATTTAAGAAAGCATACTTCCCTTTAATAATGAGTATTGGTTTGTGAAGAAATTGGAATCATTTAAAAAAATATATATTAAAAAATTGTTTTGTGCCAAATAGAAGCAATTCTACTCTTTACCCTCTTCCAAGTGCTATAAAGAACAATGAATAATCCAGAATTTGATCCCTAATTCCGTGGTTAGGCTGGGAGGATACTGACTGCCACTCCAGAGCTCACACTCCTCACGCTCTTGAGGGATAATAATCTTGCATTAGTTTCCAATCAACTGAACCAAATTGGGAGTTTTAATCTGTCACCTTAAAATCTCAAATTATGCATCCAACAATGAATATTTTCCTTTACCCAATCGCATAGATGACAAACTCTCCCATGGAATCAAATGTGATTCTTCCTATGTTGTAGAAATCATATCTCATTTTACAACATATGTCTCTCAACAAGTTTTAACATGTCAATTGGCCAGATCAAAAAGTAAATGAAGATCAGAGTTCAAATCATCACAAATTATTATCATTTAAAATCGTGAAAAATAAAATCTATTCTTCACAAAATAATATCTTCAAAGTCGGGAGAAGGATAAAGAAGGCTACTCAAAATTCATGAGAAGGATACAATAAAACACAAATTTTATTAATAAAAATAAGTTTACAAAATAAGAGAAATAAAAGACACAACTTATCTCACAATCTTTCTCAAGCAAATTTCTAGAAGTTCTCTCCAAGCCATTCTCCCTTTACAATCACTGCTAATTTTCTCTTAGAAATGTAATGAAAAACAAATCTCTCACCTTCTCTCTCATCTTACAACCCTAGAAGAAAATCTCCTCTTCTCTCTCTCTCTAACTCATGCCACTTTCTCTCTCTCCCTCACGTCACACACACACAAATGAGAAGTCTTATTCTTTTATTTTGGGCTGCCTCTTTTAAAAAAGAATTTGAAATTCCCTCCTAAATTCTCTCTAAAAGTCAACTCTTTTCATTTCAGAAGATGTGTGATTTGATCCAAGAGTCATAACCATTTGATCCAAGAGTCATAAAGTCATAACCCTTCATAAAAGAACCTTCCACAGTGCCTAAATGCATTGAATTACTCAAAGAGGTGTGTAGAACAAGTGTCCTTTTAAAATTTGCACAAAAATTCATCTCAAACCACCTTAATTTAAAATAGTCGTCCCTGGCGCATTATGCACCGATCCCGCACATCATGTACCAGTTCTCTGGATTTTAGCGCATCATGCACCAATCTGACTCATGATGTGCCAGAATCCAAAATTGGCTCTTTTGCTCCAAATTTCATCCTTTTTATCACTTTTGCTTCAAATGCCTAAAAATGATATATCTGCAAAAAAAAATACCCTTCTTTAAAGTGTAATATCATTAAAAATAAATATAAATTAGGTATTTAAAATAATATATTATTTTGGTGTATCAAGTACAGAAAGGTAAATAAAAGTAACAATGCAATAACTTAAAAGCGTATCAGTCGATTCTTCCCGTTCCTCCCCCTGAAAGGTCAGTGTTTGTAGTGCATATATAATTTTGTAGGAATTAAAATATGTTTGCAGGAAAAGCAGAGAACACAGGTTTGAGGTGTGTCTACCAAACCCTTTTTCATACCCTAGTGAATCTAATTCATTCATCTGTGCAGATGATTCCATCGAGCAAATCATAATATGTCCAATTCTCATTTGAGACTCCCAGAGAATCATGAAAAGGTCCTGGGTAATACCCTGTACATTTCACAGTTCCTCCGATCATCTCGGGTTCATTTTGGTCCTATTATGTTGCAATGGGGGAAATGGTCCTCAAGGGCAATTTGGCTTAATTAAGAAGCTTAGCCAGTTTGATTTTAAAGGCGGGCCTGTAGTGATTTTAAAAATTGTTTGAAATTAATTATAAGTCATTTTCTAAACCTCATTAGACAAGATTTTGATTAAGCTTAATACACTACTAAGCCCTTAAAACTTAATGGGTAGATTTGTAGTTTTTAGAAAAATTTAAATATTTATACTTTTAACCTTATTAAGAATCAAAAATCATTTTAAAACCATTAATTAGGGTTTTAAATTAGTGGGTTATGATCTTCCAAAGTCAAACCCATCACCTTAATATCTTCTTATTTAATTGCTCTTCCAAATTTCATCAATTTGAGAAATTATAAATTTATCCTTAATGAGACCAAAGTGAGATTGGTTACTACCATTTATCTCTTCTATATTTCAAACATCCAGACATGTCAATTAGGATCATTTATTACCTATTTACCCTTTGGTTAGACCTAAATATTAATTTTAGGCTTAAATCCTAAAATTACCATTTTGCCCTTAAGGCCTTAACACCTTATAATTCATTAAATTAAACCCAAATGACTTTGAAATTTCTATGTTACCCAACTCATAGGTTAACAAAAATATGAGAGGAGAAAATGTGATTTTTCTGAATCTATTTAATTTAATATTTATTTTAATGCAAAAATAGGGATTTTTAGTGAAAATTCAATAACTCAACCAAAACAAAACCTTTGTCCTTAAGAAAAATACTAGATGTTTACCTTGTCAGAGGACCACTTGAACCAATTTTCATGTTTTTTAGAGATTTAATTTAATTATTAGAATTATTTGCTTGTTGTGAGTAGTAATTAAATTAAAATATTATTTAAATTAAAAATTAAGTTCTACATTTTTATTAAATCTCTCTAAGTCCAAGAAACCCATAGAAACATATTTCATATTTTTTTGGTTTATATTTTTATTATTAGAATTATTTTAGTGGAAAATTACAGAAAATTTATTTTAAGCCTTTGAAACATTAATATATTGACTTAGAAAATTAGAAAAATTATTTTAATTAGTCTCAAGTGATCAGGAAGCCAAATGTGACATTTTAGTGTGTTTTTACAATTTTGCAATTTTTGTGATTTTTAATTAATTTTTTATTATTTAAATATTTAAAAATGGCTTAAAAATGAAATATTTATTTTAATTCTATTTTTATTTTTATTGGGTTCCTCTAATCCTAAGGAGCTCCAAAAACCAACGTGGTGATTTTTTGAATTGTATTTTAATTATTATAATTATTTTAATGTCAAAAGTGCAGTTTCACTTAATTAATCCATTTTAGTGGTCAAATTAATTCCAATTGACTTTGAGTTTTTATGGGGTGCTCCTCAAACATTAAATTATATTGGAGAATGATTTTTATTCTATTTTCATCTATAATTATTCCAATTTAATTTTCTTTAATTTTTAGGGGTTGGTGGTAATCAGTGTTATTTTTAATGAATTAAACTAAGTTTATATTTTTTTAGGGTCCTCTGACCACAACAAACCTACCAAAACAAGTTTTGTATTTTTATAATTAATATATTAATTATTATAATTATTTTACCAAAACAATCATTACATACTTGAAAAATAGAGATCTCTGCCTAGAGATCTCCCATGACCTGGGAAAAATCAGGGAAGATCCCTCAAGACAGAGAGAACCAAAGCCCTAAAAATCAAGCCAAGGTGAAATGTCCATGAAAATGGAGATTACAAATAACAAATACACAATTTAATTAATTAAAAAATCACACATGCATCAAACAAACATGAAACCATTTACACATTATTCTCCTCTGTTCAATGAGCATGAGGGTATTTTTTTTATTTATGATTTATCTATGAAAAGATATTGATTTTTAAAGTTTTGGTATTTAAATAAATAAGAAAAATCCATATTTTTCTATTTAAACCAAGCGGCGGCGCCACACAATCTTCAGCATCTCTAAAGCATCCACGCGGCGTCTTCTGGTTCGGAGCCACCATCTGTTTCAGCGCTAGCTCGACCCGCTGTTCATGCACCAAAAGCTCATTTGACGCCATCTCAACCATCCAAATGATACACGCGTGATTAGACGGCATCCGTTCATTGTCTCCAAGTCTTCCATGAACCGTCCATCTTTTAACCCTAATTTCTCCTTCGATACTCAACTAAATCTCTTCGGGTTTGTTCCTATAGATGGGTCTAGACTAGGAGAACACATCTATGTGGTTAAACAAGTCCCAAATCGAGTCTATAAGCATGGAGAATTAAAAATGGCTCAGTTTGAGGGGAGAATTATATACCTTTGCCAAAATGTTGTGGCCTCGATTAGGTGCTTCCAGAAGCTTGAGTTGAGTCTACAGAGCTCCTAGATGAAGGTCAATTTGCGGTGTTGATCAAAGTCTATGCTAGGGTGGTCTGGTGATGGAGCTTTTATGGTGGTTCTTTTTTCCTTTGGTGTGGGGATGGTTTGGGTGTAAGGAATTTGGTTTTGATTGAGTGTGGAGCTGTGGTGAAATATGTTCTAGTTTCAGCCTAATTTTGAGCTCCAAAATTGAGCTCAAGCAGTGAACTTGGGTGGTTGAGGATGGTATGATTATTCTTAAGAACTCTTAAGGGAGCTCTGGTGAAATTTTGGCAAAGTTTTTTTAAGGTTTTGGTTGGTCTTCTTTTTCACTGTGGAGGAGTGAGGTTTAAATAGGGAGCTTGGATGCTGCAATTGGACTAACTAGTGGGTGGCTCTGGTTGCTTAGGTGGATGGAAGAAAGGGGAAAAAATCTAATTGAAGTGAGCCAGCTTGGTTGGGTGTAATTTTGAGTTTAACTCCTTGCCCCTCCTTTGTCATGGTTTTTTTCTAGCAGCCAAGGTGGCTGACTGGTCAAGCTTAGGTCACCATTTGGTCAGGGGAATCAGTGCTTGGTTTTGGTGAAGTCAATTAGGGTTGGACATGTGTAAAGGTTTTGTATTAAATAGGAATGGGGGTGAACCTATTTTTGGGTCAATTTGGGTCAAAGCATGGATTTAGGATGGGCTCACCCACCAAGGCTGGTTTGGGTTCAAGAGGAGATCATTTGACTCGGCCTAATTTGTGAGGAGAAGTCACCATCTAAGTACAATAAGGCTTAAGCATGGTTTTGGGGAAACATGAGAAGGGTTAGTCACTTTTTAGAGAAACATTAAAAGGGCTCCTTCTTTTGCCACTTTGGGCATGGTAAGGTGTCAAAGGCTTACATGGCCCACCTATGGCTTGGGAATGGCTTCATGGCTTGTCCTTGGCTTGGCCAACTTTCATGAAAGGGTATTTTTGGTTTATGGGATGTTTTTGTGGAGTTTTTCATGAGGCTTGATTTGGTGTGATGAAATGATGAATTTGAAGTGGTATAGTTTGATTTAATCAAATGTATGATGGGAAGAAATTTCATGCCATGTGGGCTTTAAATTTGGGTGTGGGCTTTAAAATTTCATGCCATGTGGGCTTTAAATTTGGGCTTTTGGAATTAAATGTGGTGGGCTTGGGCTAATAAAATTGGGGTGAATTTGAGCTAAAATTTGGGTCAATTAAATGTCCAATTTGGATTCATGGGAGTGTTTTAAATTGATTTTGAGGATATTTAGGATGATTTTACAATTTTTTAGGAATTTTTGGAATTTTTGAAAATTTTGGGCCATGAGGGGCATTTTGGTAACTTTTGGCAATTTTGGGGTATTTTGGGAGTTTGGTGATTTTAGTGAATTTTGCTCAATTTAGGTAGTGGGGAATGGTTTGAAATGAATTTTGAACAAATTTGGGTATTTTGGGTAATTTTGGGCTTTTTTGGCAAAAAATTAGGGTTGTATGGGTATTTTGGTAATTTGGTGAAGTTTGGGCTAGAATGGGCAAGTAAGCCATGAAGCCATGTCAAACAAATAGGAGCCATATTAGGATTCATTTTGGATGTTCAATATGTTGGTCTTAACCCTCTTAGCCAAGGGCTAGGGGTTTGGGTCCACCCATATGAGCTTTCTAAAAGGAGTCAGGAGACCAAATCAAGTGCATGTGGTATTAGGGTTTGCGGTGTATGAGAAAGTGTACTGTGTGCAAGCTAGCCTAACCAAGATTAGACCACCCAGGGTTACTCCTAAGGCTTGACCATCCTATGGGGACTCTCCTTGAGTTCCCTCATGTTGACCTCGCCTACTAAGTGCTAGAGGTTAGGACCAATATGTGGAACTTCAAGTTGAGCAAAGAAGAGTTTAGAATTTCTAATGGTCAGAGTTCCTTTTTTAGTTCTCTAGAAATAGTCAATAGGAAAGTCTTACGACTAGACCCTAGGCTACGAAGGAGGAAACTATACCTCAACCAAAAGTGAGGTCAACAATTGGACCCCCAATAGGTGTGGTTTGTCGGGCAAGCACACTGCACATATCGGCGTTGACCGAAGAGGTCAACAAACAAACATGACGTCTAAGCCAAGGTGCTTAGAATAGAGAGCAGGATTAAGTGAAAGTTGATTTTGCTGGGAATTTGCAAGTGAATATTTGATCGAACCTGAGGATTAAGAACTCTTGTTGGGGATTAGAAGGAAAGGAGACCTGAAAATGACCACGATGATCACGATGAAGATTCAATTTCAATTTGATTTTTAGAAAACTTTAATTTAGATTTAAATAATTTTAGAGGATGGTAATCATAATTTAGGTACTAACCCCGAGAAGAGAACCGAAATTTGGATACCGACCTCAAAAGAAGGGAATCAAAATTTAGGTACTAACTCCGAGATGGGGATTGAAATTTAGATATCAATCCCAGAAAAAAAGAATCAAAATTTAAGTACTAACCTCGAAAGAAGGGGATCAAAATTTAGGTAATGACCCCAAGATGGGAATTGAAATTTACGTATCAATCCGAGAAAGAGAATCGGAATTTAGGTACTAATCTCGAAAGAATGAAATCAAAATTTAGGTACTGCCTAGAGATGGGAATTGAAATTTAGATATCAATCCCAAAAAGAGAATCAGAATTTAGGTACTGACCCCGAGATGGGAATTGAAATCTAGGTATCTATCCCAGAAAGAGAATCGGAATTTAGGTACCGACCTTTAAAGAAGGGAATCAGAATTTAGGTACTGACCCCGAGAATTTCATGAGTGTGGAAAAATTTCTCGAATAGGAAGGTGGAAAATTTAGGGAATTTAAATAAATCAGACAACCTTGCACCGATACTGGAATTTCATGGATGCTGAAAATTTCTCAGAAGGAAGGTAGAAAATTTAGGGAATTTAAAGGAATCAGATAACCTTGCACCGACCCTGGAATTTCGTCGATGCGAAAAATTTCTCGGAAGGGTGGAAAATTTAGAGAATTTAAAGGAATCGAACGACCTTGCACTTACCTTGGAATTTGATGGATGTGGAAAATTTCTCAAAAGTAAAGTGAAAAATTTAGGGAATTTAAAGGAATCAGATAACCTTGCACCGACCCTGGAATTTCGTCGATGCGAAAAATTTCTCGGAAGGGTGGAAAATTTAGAGAAGGAAGGTGGAAGGAAGGTGGAAAATTTAGGGAATTTAAAGGAATCAGACGACCTTGCACCGAACCTGGAATTTCATGGATGCAGAAAATTTCTCTGAAGGAAGGTGGAAATTTTATGAAATTTAAAGGAATTGGACGACCTTGCACGGGCCATGGAATTTCATGGATTTGAAAAATTTATCAGAAGGAAGGTGGAAACTTTATGGAATTTAAAGGAATTGGATGACCTTGCATGAACCATGGAATTTCATGGATGTGAAAATTTTCTCAGAAGGAAGGTGGAAACTTTAGGGAATTTAAAGGAATCAGACAATCTTGCACCGACCCTGGAATTTTGTGGATGTGGAAAATTTCTCGGAAGGAAGGTGGAAATTTAGGGAATTTAAAGGAATCGGACAACCTTGAACCGACCCTAGAATTTCATGGATGTGGAAAATTTCTTGGAAGGAAGGTGGAAAATTTAGGAAATTTAAAGGAATCAGATGACCTTGCACCGTCCCTGAAATTTCATGGATGTGGAAAATTTCTTGGAAGGAAGGTGGAAAATTTAGGAAATTTAAAGGAATCAGATGACCTTGCACCGTCCCTGAAATTTCATGGATGTGGAAAATTTCTTGGAAGGAAGGTGGAAAATTTAGGGAATTTAAGGGAATCGGAAAACCTTGCACCGACCCTAGAATTTCATGGATGCGGAAAATTTCTTAGAACGAAGGTGGAAAATTTAGGGAATTTAAAAGAATCGGATGACCTTGGAACTACCCTGGAATTTCATTTGAAATGTTGCGATAAGGAGGGCTCCTAAAGCAATGTGGTATCAGATGTAGCATCATGTCCTCTAAAATACCATGGGAATCAAAATTTAGGTATTGTCTCTGAATTCTAAGATTGTCGAGATTTCGTGAAAATATAGATATTTTGAAACATTGAGATTTTGTGGAGCTATAGAGAGTTTGAATGTTGAGATTTTGTGAAGATATAGAGATTTTGGAATGTTGAGATTTTGTGAAGATATAGAGATTTTGTGGGGATTGTGACAAATTCGTGCAGATAAAGACATTCGTGTAGCACAAGCGGGGAGTGAGGAACCTCAAACTTGAGAGGAACAAACTCACCAAATCTATAATTTTCTTTTCTTAATGTCTTTATCACATTTAATTATTAAAGTATATATTCAAAATTTAATTTTTGTTGGTTGACTTTCAAAAATAAATTTAAATTTTAATATGAGACTTTTGTTGTATTGTTCTTCATTCTTTATAGTTCGGAACCAATGTATGGTTCCATAGCTCTTTATCAATTGCACAAAAAGGGCAATATGAAAAATAAGTTTAAATATAAAATTTGAAAGAAATGTCATTAATCTGCTTCAAATAGGTGTTACAGACTGAATACATGTTGAAATATCAAAAGAGACAACATGCTTAATATATCTAAAACATCATATGCGGAGTACATATCATATATGCAGCTCTGACACAGTACAAAAGGTGACAATAATTGTCTATCTATCTTCTTTAGGTTGAGCTCATGATCAAGCTGACCTACTAATCCATGCTCCAGGACAAGAATTTCTTTAACGTGTACTTAGAGGTGCAACCGTCTCATAGCTCGTATGGAAGCAGCTCCTCCAACTCTGGATCCGGACGGAACCCATACTATATTTTACTTTCATCCATTCTTCAGAATGTCATAGAAACTCTGCAATGTCGTACTCGTAGAATGCAGCGCTTCACAAGGTCAACTCCGTTTCCTTTTAGAATTAGCAATGAACTCTTTCGTCCATTCTTCTGAATGTCACAGACTCTCTGCGATGTCGTATTTCTGGAATGCAGTGCTTCACCAGGTCAGCTCCATTTACTTTTAGAATTAGCACTGAACCATTAGTAGTGAAATCTTGACGGATCCTCTGAACTCCCTAGAGCCAACAACATTTATCTCTTTTTAAATTAGGATGTTACTTCGGCTCATGAATGACACCGTGCAGAAGGGTCTTACGAAATCATGGTAGTCTATGTGTGGAAGGAAACAACCTCCTTCATCATAAATATTAATTATGCAACTATTTGCAAAGCAGTCTGCTGGTTATATACTCCATCTTACCATCTTTTACTCATTCTCTTTATTTAAGAAGGTAGAGAATCCACCTCGTCATATCTGAGGATACTCGGGGGTTCCCTTTCATATCTTTGACAAAGTTATAACAGCAACCACACTGGATGGTTATCCTGCCTTTCCCGTGCATCCTTTTCCTCAGCTCTGAGTAGGTTTTCTTCGTTAGTAGACTAGCCTAGCCTCTGTCTCTCAAGTTAAATACATAGTCAAGAATTCTTTTTTCATCATTTTCGGAGAAGTCTCCTGTATATAACTCTATGCCCTCAAAAATGTTGACGAACTTTCCTTGGATTTCTTCATTAAATTCAAATTCTCGCTTTTTAACTTTTTTTATCCTTTAAAATTCTACCATAGGAATCCTTTGACATCATTGAGGTGGCTCCCTCATCTCAACATTTGTAGGATACCATGTCTGACTTGGCTCTGTAGATAAGGGAATATATAATTCAGTATCTGGGCATGCTGTCTCTTGGCACCCTATATCAGTTGTTGTGAACTCCTCAAAGGAACTGTAGTGATCCAAGTGAAGGACATTGCATGTTTGGCACTCTATGAATGCTCCTCTCGTCGATGTTTGTATAGGAATCCTGACGTTGCACATCGGGCAACCTTTATAAAGCTCATTGAGAATTTCTGGTAGTGTCTGCTCTACAACAAACTCTGACTCATCCTCTATAACAGGCAGACTAGAAAAAATCTCTCTCATGCGAGGATCGTATATTTTCCACTCAGTAATCAAGGTGAGTGTATTTTCTGCTTTTTTCATACATCTCTTTTCTTCATGTAAGAAGGATCTATGCTTGTGACGATTAGTGTTAAGGCGTTGAGTTCTTCTTAGTGACGCATCTGGCATTTTATCTTCATCAACACCAATTAAATTCCCTTTCAGTGTGGTTATCATGGACAGCAATTGGCTAGTCTGTTCCATTGAATTTTGTTGTGTTATCACTTTTTTCCTCTTCAGCAAGGAGTCTTCTTTGGTACCAATCTTTAGAAGTGACAGTAATCCTTCTTTCTCTTGGCAACTGACTATGTCCATTAGGGGACCCTCATAGTTCAAGTTGACCTGATTGAAGTCCAAGTCAAAGTCTACGATGCCACCCTTAGCTGCCCTTTATTTGTTTAGTGTGAGATTCAAGTAGTCTCTAAAGGCAAAAATCACCTTTCGTCCTGACATTTTTTTTCAAAAGACAAAAAAATATTAGTGCACTGAAATTTGGGACGAACAAGAACAAAAAATGAAATATATCTTAAACAAAATTAATTTTTAGTTTATACAGATGCAAATTTTATTTATTTTATTTATTTTAATTTAATGAAATTTCAAAATTAAAAATGAAAGAACAAAAATAAAGTGGGCAACTTTTAAAAAAATTTATTTTATCGAGGTTAATTTTATTACAAAATTTTGGATGATAGTGGCCATTAACCGGCAGTATAGGTCTTTCAATCAAGTAATTATTTGGCCATTCACAGACACTTGGCCAAATAATTAACCCGAGAACAATCAAAATTTCAAAAGAATTGATTTCAAATAGTGGCCATTAACTGGCAGCTTAGGTCTTTCACCTCGAAAACCCACAATCTGGTAAGATCCTCTTGAATAGACTTTTTTTATGACAAATGGTCCCTCCCAAGTTGGTTCAAATTTTCCACCTATCTTCCAGTATGTAAGAATAGGCTTTTTGAGAATGAGAATGAGGTCACCAACTTTGAACACTCTCAAGCAGACCAATTTTTCATGGGCTTGCACCATCCTTGTTTGGTAGAGTTCCAAATACTATTGTGCATCTAGTCATTTTCCCTCAAGACTTTCCAATTCTTCAAGTCTGAGCTTTGCACTTTATTCTGTTGTGATTTGGTTGGTGATGGCGACTCTGAGATACAATGTCTGGACTTCTGAACTTTGTTCAGTAGGCCCACAAAGCTTCTAATAATTTATTATGTCAATTTCTTTTGTTTTCGTCCAACATTTTTGTTAAGATTTGCACGAGCATTTTATTGAAGGCCTCAGCCAGTTCCTTTGCTCTGGGACAGTAAATCGTAGAGTATCTCTAATTTATCCCAGATTGCTTGAGAAAGTTGTTGATCTTTGTGCTTTTGAAGGTTATTCCGTTGTCAGAAATCACACTACGCGGTACAATGAAACGGTATACGATTTGGCTTTTAAAAAATTACAGAACATGCTATGCTGTAACTTCTCGTAATGGCACTGCCTCTGTCCACTTGGAGAAGTAATCTATAGCGATAAGAATAAATCTATGTCTCTTAGAGGATGGAGGTTCTATGGGACCTATTATGTCCGTGCCCCAACACTCGAATGGTTGTGAGGGAACGGTTGGGTAGCACATTCAGAGGTTGGTGTAAGAACACCCCATGAACTTGACAAAGGTGACATCTTCTAGCCATATCCATGTAATCGAATATCATTGCTGACCAATAATATCCTAATCTTTTCATCTTCATTTTCATCTTTGACTCTTACTGGTGTGCTCCACATAATCCGACATGTACTTCTTTGACGATATTCTGTGCTTCTGCTCTACTCATACATCACAGCCACATCTGATCGAATGATCATCTATAAAGGACATCACCCACTAGAGCATATGCCATAGTTATTCTTGTGATGTGATATTCTTCAGACTTGTCCTCTGGTAGATTTCTAGTTTGTAAATATTCTATTCATGGCTTGCGCCAATCCTCGTTGATGTCAGCAACTACAATTATCATTTGTTCTTCTTTTTTAATATTGTGTAAATTGTCAAGGTCGATCTGAGATAGAACCTGTCGTCTTTGTACTATAACATCGATGGAATCCTCCGGTGGACACGTCATTTCCTTAGAAAGTTTTACTAAAGTGTTGGCATGGGCGTTATCTCCCAGAGGAATCTGGTATAGAGTCATAATGGGAATATGCTCTAACAGCTTCATTGTGTACTGGTGGTATTCTACTAGTCTTGATTTCAAAATTTTGTATTGTACGACAACTTGTTGGATGATGAGCTATGAGTCACCATAGATGACGATGTCCGTTATAACCATTGAGATTGCCAATTACAATCCAGTGATCAATGCTTCATATTCTGCTTCATTGTTTGTGCATAGCTCTATCACGCGATAGGAAAATCTCAACATACCCTTATCTGACGCAAATAAAATCAGACTAATTCCTGCTTTGTCTGGTATAACCATCTCTAATCCTTTGTCTTTTATGGCTGAAGAAGCTCCATCAAAATACATTTCCCAATATCCGACACTGGACGGTTCTATTTATAGTATCATCTGGTAATTCATTGTTGAGAGGGGACCAGTTAGAAGCGGATGCGTTGCGAGAAACTCTACTAAAATCTGTCCCTTGATAGCGTTGAGGGGAACAAAAGTTATAATAAATTGCAATAAAATCATTGACAATCATTCTAAATGTCTATAAAGTGTTGGTCAGGTCATCAGATATTTCAATGGAAGAACTTTCGAAACAAGGGTAATTTTATGAGAGAGCATGTAACGCCTAAGCTTTTGGGTGATGAAAATTAAAGCTAGACAATGCTCCTCAATAAGCAGAAACTTTACCTCCGTCGGTATTAGATGACAACTTAAGTAGTAGAATGCATTTTCCTTACCCTTGTCATTGACCTGAGCTAATAGGGCTCCGAGAGAGTTGTCTAAAACGGCGGTATAAAGTATCAACTGTTTTCATGGGATAGCGACAGCCAAAAGAGGAGGTTTCATTAAGTATTGCTTGACGTCCTCAAAGGCCCGCTGACATTTCTCTTCCCAAACAAATTTTGCATCCTTTTTAATTAATTCCAAGAAGGGATAACACCTACCTGAGAGATTAGGAATAAAGCATCTTAGATATGCCAATTTTTCTTGGAAGGAGCATGGTTGTTTCAAGGTTTTGAGATGAGGAATTTCCAAGAAGGCTTTAACCTTATCTAGGTCGATCTCAATTCCCCGATGACGGACAATAAATCCTAGAAATTTCTCAGAGGTGACACCTAAGGTCACTTTAAGGGATTCATCTTTAGATTATATTGTTGTAATCATTTGAACATGATCCTCAAATTGTATAAATGGTTTATTTTCTGTTTGCTTTTGATGACCAAATCGTCCACGTAGTATTCCACTTGGTTGTAAATGAGGTTATCAAAGATCTTCATCATAGCTCGTTGATATGTTGCTCCAGCATTCTTTAACCTGAATGACATCATTGTGTAGCAAAAAATCCTAATTGGTGTTCTGAATATTTTTTTAAGGGTGTAAGTGTTGCATCTTCGGGAGCCATTTTGATTTGGTTGTAACCTGACAATCCATACATGAAGGAGAAAATCACATTGTCGATGTGATGTCCACCATTAATTCTGGTATCGGTAACGAGAACTCATCCTTTGAACATGTCTTATTTAAATCCCTGAAGTTGACACATACACAAATTTATCCATTTTTCTTTTTAACTAGTACAATATTGGCTTACCATGTGCGGTATTGCTCTTCTCTTGCAAAGTTAGCATCTATTAATTTCTTTACCTTGGCAATGACTTGTTGCTCTATCTCGAGGTGCATTCTTCTGGGAGCTTATTTTAATGGGGTCATATCTTTGTCCAGCCCAAGATTATGAACTACATCCTTTGCTAAAAGCCCTGACATTTCTTCATAACTCCATACGAAGCATTTATCAAATTTTGACAATAACTTTACCAGTTCTGTAGATTCTTCCTCATTGAGTAGAGAACTTATGAAGGTAGGTCGAGGCTGCTCCTTAGTCCCGAGATTGATTTCTTTCAATTCATCCACTATTGACTTAATTTCTTCTTCAAATTTTAGTGGGGCATTACCTATTAACTGATCTTCAGAGTCATCCTATACATCAAGGCAATTTTATTCCAATCCACTAGTAACAACCATGCAAAATTTTGAGTCATCGACTGGTCCTACAATACCAAACCCGAGACCTTCTTTCAAGTTAGGAGTTTGACTTTTAACATTCCATAATTTCTTAAAGAGTCGTAGCTTATCTTTTGACATTTTTTCGGCACATATCCCTGTTGAATTAACTTTTGCGCACACAGAGAAAAGTAACCAAAAGATAATTCCATTAATTCATTAGAATCTTTTTTTAAATTTACATGACTTTTATAAATAGTAGAAGGGGAAGCATGGTAAAACTTGATTGGTTTTAAACCAATGCTACGGACTTCCTTGACCTATAAACTCTCAATCTTTTGAGGATAGATTGGAGTAAGGGTCATGGCATGCACATAGTGGTTGATCCGATCACATCGACTCGTATTCATCTTTCTCCACATCTTTCAAGGAAATTTCATAGTGCGGTTTCTTTTATTTTATCATCATCATTTCTTCCTCGAAGTTTTTTCATCAAAACTTTCTTCCATGTTGATGTTGATGGTCAGCCTTGTCTGCTCAACATTCATGTTGAGTATTCCTTGTCCACGTCCCCAACCTCGATCTCGGGTGTATGGCCTAAAAGAATCTCTAACAGCTAATCGAGAAGAAATAGTTGCAGATTGTTGAAGAAAAATTTAATGGCATCTTCTTTATGATTCTTCTGAATCTTGTACTCCATTTGCCACAATTTCACGAAAAAAGTCATTCTTCTTTAGAGGTGTGTAGTAGGTGGCGTCTTCATGAATGCTCACTTCATGAACTAAAAATAGCTGTAAATCTCCCTTGATACAATTTTCTTGTCCTTCTTTAAAGTATTTGATGCATTAGTGTAAAGACGACGGAACCATTTTATGCCCGTGAATCCATGGTTATCCAAGTAGAGCATTGAAAGAGGTCTCTGCATCGATGATGTGGAATTTTGCGATTGCTACTAGTTCTACAACTTTCATTAATAGTGTAATCAATTCAAGGGCTCTTTCTTCTTTCCTGTTAAATCCTCTTAACATCATTTTATCAGTTGTTAGTTCTTGAGCTTTAATATCTAAATATGCCAATGTCTGTAGACTCATTAAGTTAAGTGATGTTCCCGGATCTACCAAAACTCTGAACAATACAAATCTGCCTATATTAAAAGAGATGTAGAGCAGTCGGTTGTGGTTAGGGTACCGAGCAACAAGTCTTCATCTGTGAAGGTTATCCCATGCTGCTCCATTAATGAATGAACAAACTTCATCCATTCATCCAAGGATGTGCTGGCCAGTTGAGCTAAGCAAATCTCTGGGTCAAGCAAGGCTGTAACCAGAGAATCTTTCATTTCCTTTAACAGGATCAGAGCATCTTAAATGCTTAGTTTGGTCAGCAACCTCCTAAGATGAGCAAGCACATTATAATTCATTTTATATAATCCTCTAATCTTCACTTGGTTACGTGGGTCTTCCACTGGTGGAGGTGGAGGTAGCTCTTCCTAAGTGACTATTAGTTTCCCTTTATCTACTGGAGTTGTTCTTGAGAGTAACACTTTCCCGTAGCTTAGATTTATTTCTGTAATTTCTTCTCCTTGAGATGTTGTAGGCAAAATTTTTGGTGTCTCTTTTTCCTCATCAGAAAGATCAAAGTTGATAGCAAGTGGTGCACTGTGGCACTCAAGTACTAGTTCCTCACTTCCAGTGTGATTATAATCGGTGTTGTCAATATCTTCATCATTCTCATTAACGGGTTCATCGGACTCAAGTACGATTTGAGGATCGGTTTGAGAATAAAGATCAGAGTTAGATTGAGCAAATAAAGTGACGTTATCACTGGAAATAGTTAAAATATAGCTGAAATCATAATCATTATACTCATAGTACCCTGGTGGGGCAAAAAGATAATCATACATCGTCAGGGGTTCGAGGATTTTCTTCCCCGAATCTGATACTACCAATATAATAGAGGCAGCCCCTATCCTACTAATTCCGTACCTAATGCTTATGCATAGTATACCAGTAGTTCTGATGGTATTTTTCACTTATATTTTCTTATTTTGCAGCAAAATCAAAAATTTGATCATGAAGAAAAATAAGAATTTAACTTTTAATTTATATATATTGGGATACTACACAAGTATACATATTGTTATCAAGTAATATAAGACTTTTGATTAAGACCTGAATATCGAACCCACAGGGA
>NW_018224663.1:22888-41855 GCF_001263595.1 Phalaenopsis equestris | reverse complement strand
AGATAACTAAAGTTTTCGTAGAAGAAAAGTACTTAATATGAAAATATCTTTCTTCTTATCATGAATCAATAATAAGTATAGAAATTCTGTTGTGGAAGTATGCAAATTGTGTTGTGCCAAATAAGAGCAATAATATTCTTTAGCCATACTGGAGATGCTATAAAGAACATTAGCTAATTTAAAGTTTGAGTAGTTCTGAAGACCGGCTAGGTAGATAAGATACTAGCTCTCATTTTTTGACTGAGACAATACCAGCCTGATTCTTACATGTTCTCACAACAAATTTTAACATCTGGATTGGCCAAATCAAGAAGTAAATGAAGTGCATGGATTTAAGTCATCACAACTTATTCCAACCTTAATGATCAATACTCTCCACAGCTTCCATCCAAAACTTAATTACTTATCATTTTAAGAAGAAAGATAAAGAAAACTACTCAGAATTTATGGAGAAATCAAAACCACACTTTAGCTTAAGAGAAGAAATCATTGTCAAACCAACAACAAGTCTTATTTAAAACCAAAAGTAGTCTAAAACAAAAAGATAAAAACTTATCTCAAGTCCTCCACCAAACTCTTGAAGTTCCTTTGAATCTTTTCTCTTTTACAATCACACAAAACACAATAACAAAAAGGATAAAGTAAATTAAAAATGGTTCCTGAAAATCTCTCCGAACTAACTCCCCAAAAAAGAACTTTCAAAACTTGCCAATATTTTCAGGACTCTTTTCTAAGTCCTCTCTTCTTTCTTTTATAGTTTTCCTAGAGGTGCCTTAGGATCTCTTCAAAATGTGTCTTGATCGATGTGATTGCCCAAGATATGCATCCTTTCATGATAATTTTTGTCCATGGTGGTTACAACCACCTAAAGCAAATGGGTGCCTCAAAAACCTCTTCGAAATTTCTGAAAATTGATTTTACTCGTCTAGTAACTGCCAGTAGTGCTTAAGCAAGGAGTCTTGGGGCTTAAGTTCGACCTTCTCTGTTTAACCGGCGCTTAAGTGCCGGATCTGGCGCTTAGGCGCCAAAACTCTTTTGCACACTTTTTCACATTTTTGCTCCAAATTTGATCCTTTTTCACTCCTTCAAGCATTTTTTTTTCATTTTTACTTGTATCTACAGGAAGAACACAAAAATAACTTCCATTAAAGTGTAATATCTCAAAAATAGGTATAAAAATGTGTCTAAAAATACTATTTATTTTAGGTGTATCACCTACCCCCCACGCTATCGATCTTCTTGACATCCTTCTTTTCTTTCTCTTTTGGTTGCTGAGATTTCTCTGGTGAAATCTCCATCTTTGACTGAGCAAGCTGCAAACTCTGAACTGGTGCTTGTGCTGAAGCAGTCTGAATCTGATCTAGTATGTTCTTGGATGACTTGCTCCAAATTGTGCTCCATCCATCCTTTTCTGATTACAGATCTATTGCAGTGATTGGCTTGACCAAAATCATATTCACAGAACCTTTTTTAGGTTCTCTTAAGTATTCCTTTGGGATTGTTATTTTTTCTTCTTTGAAAATCCTCTTGATCCAATCCTTAAAAATAAAATAGCCCCTTATCGTATGTCCTAACATTCGGTGGTAGGGGCAGAAATTGGGATACTCCTTCTTGTCAACTTCTTCCGGCTTCTTTTGTTCTCCTAATCTAAATTTTGGCATCTTCATTAAATTTCTAAACATATTTGGTATAGCCTCATTTTTGAAATAATATATCCTCTTCATTCATTCTGAAAGAGTCAGACCCGTTCTACCTTCTACTCAGTGCAGTCCTCCTTGGTGTGATTGTTGGCTAAATTAGCCATACTAATGTCTTTGTTGCTGCCGAGCACACTATGATGATGGTTGAAAACTCTGATGTGAATGTTCTACATGTATCTTTATTGGTTGTTTTCCTTTATCAATTGTTGCCACTATTCCGAATTTGTTCTCGAATATTCTAGTCATCTTGGACCTATATGACTTTTCTTGGGAATCCATGTGTTTAACTTCCTCTTGTAAACTATTGGCTTTTCTTAGCAGCTTCTCGAAGGACTTGATGGTGCTTCACTTAAGCAAGAAAGTTACTGTCCCATGGATGCTTTTGAGTAGAATCTCAATCACATGTTGTTCCTGTATTTGGGGTTCATATTTCATACTAAGATTTCTCCACCTCAAGATGTAATCTACCAAGGTCTCGTTAAGTTTTTGTCTTTCCATTATAAGATCTCCAATAGAAATATGATGCTGTGCTCCAGCAAATCTTTTCACGAAAAAATTCTCTAATTTGGTAAACGTCTTGACTTATCTGTTAGGTAGCTCAGCATATAAATTAATTGTTATTCCTGTTAAATTGCTGACAAACTGTCGGAAGAGTAGAGCTTCATTACCTCAACTGGCTCGAAAATGTACTACATGCTGGCTCGAAAATGTACTACATGCTGTCTGGGATTTCTGGTCTCGTCAAAAGTCTTAAAGTTTGGTGACACAAAACCCTTAGGGTAGGCTACGGTATCAAATTCCTCTGAGTAAGGTCTACCCCTTGAAATCAATGCACCACCCTTAGATTGAGCTAAGGCCTCCCAAACTTGTTGTTCAACCAAATAGTTAATATCTCTCTCCAGTATGGTACTTGGTGAAGAATCCTTCTTTTGCTGCTCATCTTTGTTTGTGGAGGCAACTTCTCTTCTTTCATCGGTAATGTGAACAATTTTGGGTTGGTTGACTCCCGGAGAAGCTAACTGATGTGACTAAGACTGTCCATGGACTGTAGCCATGGTGGCCATGATGGCGCCCATCTTGTCCATTCTCTTTTTCGTTTGTCTGATTTGTTCATCTCTTAGTAGAACGGCTCTGCCCAAATCATCCGTGGCATTCCCTTCAACGATCGGTTGAGCATCACACACAGATGTGACAACTCTAGTCTCGATGACATGAATATCCAAGAAATCCTCATTGAGATAATCATTAAAATCAAAATTCTCATCATCATCAATGGCTACTCCATGTTCTTTAGCTAATTCAAAAATTTCAGTCCTGAGCTTTTCAACTTTCTCTTTGACTATTGCATCCTGGATTATCTTAAGATCTGGAAGATTTTCATGAACACCCTCTGCTTGCTCATCAAACTCGGTAAAAATAGTTGCAACGATGTCTCATAATTCAAACCCTTGCTTCATTCTACAACTTTGTCCTGCAAGCTCATTGAACTGTATTAGTATGGCATTCTTTGGTATCCATACCTTCTTCTTTGACAGTAATGTCTTGAGACGGGGTGTCTCAATGGACGCATTAGCGTGTCGGAGAGAGGCATGCTCCCCACGGTACAGACTAAATATAGTGTCAGGTGACACTTTATCTTTTCTTTCTTAGGGGCACTTTTACGAGCTATAAATGTCGGTACTCTCAGACCCAGATGTGACTTGACTGGCTGACATCCTGTAGACCTTAGAGCAGCAAAGGTAACAAAATCAGTGCTAGTGACAGTAGTATCAACTCGATTCCCCAGAAGGAACTTGATGGTGTCTATTAGTGGGTCGAAACTACTCCCTTGCAAGAGCGGAGAGGTCTCCAGTAACCCAAGTCCCTCCTAGTGAGGAAACTCATCAATGGGTATCTTTTCAAGAATTGGTACCTTAGCAGCCTTTGAAATTTTTTGACTGTGTTTTCTCCTTTGAGACCGAGTTAACAATGCAGACTTTGAACACGATCCAATTTCAAATATTGATGGTAGCATGGTGAACCCTCCAGTTGTATTTTCAACAATCATGAACTCTTTTCCTTTGGCAGAAAAGGAGGCAACTGACCTAACAGGTGCTGGGGCGCCAGAAATTTTCACCTTCTTGCAAGAAGGGAAATTCTGGCTACAGTTCAGGTTAAATTCAATGGTAGGCTCCTAAACTTCCGGAGCGACAAATTTCATTACCCCAAACGGGGCTTTTCCGAGAACAACTTCAAGTTCATCAAATCCAGTTCCAAACTTGATGGTGGGAGTGACATTGCGAGCATTGAGGCTAGTTAGCAAGTTAAAGGAGAAAGTGAGCGTGGGGAATGCCATTACAGCAGCTTAAAAAAGAAAGCTGTGGGATTAGTTATTTGGCCAACACCTTGTAATTCTAGTGCGAACACTAAAGATTAACAAAGGCTGATCTGTAGAGTGGGCAAGTCTTTATTTTAATTTTTAGTTTGTGAAGATTTTAAAATTTAGCAAAAAAAGTTTGAAAGTAGAAGAATTTAATTAAATAAGAAAGGTTAATGAGTAAGCACAACACGACTCAATTTGATTTAATTTTGCAAAGTACCAAACCAAACTCGAAGGGGAAAGTAAAGTTTAGGACCCAATGCAGGACCGACTTTACAACGCACAATGCCTAGGTGGAAGTAATCCACCAACACAACTATTGGGGGTTCGACCCCACACAAAGATAAAAATCCTAATGAAGTCCTGAACCTCTCTGTCCAAAGGTGATTGAACAGACGGTCCTGAAATTCAAAAGAGTTGATCGTACTTACCCAAAAGAGAAATGGGTAAAGCATGCCAACAGAAGAAGGGTAATTTGATCCATAAGGGACCTGGACACATTGCTGATGTATGAGGACAAAAGAAGGGTAATTTCGTCTGTGATTTAAATGGAGAGAGAAATTATTCCCCAATAGAGTCGCCAGAAGCTGTCGGTCGTCAAATTGGAAATTGTCGGTTGGTGGAATGGATATCTCGATATATATATACATAACTTGGGACAAGTAGTATTTTAAATTCTAAAAATATGAGATCAAACTGATCTCATATCTCAAGTAGTTTAAATAAATGAGTCTAATACTGCAAACAATGTGTCCATCCTGGAGGGTAGACACACTACTTCCTTGTGAGTCTTGATTAAATAAACTAAAGAATTTATGACATTTATTTAAGTCTGCGAAAAATCATTTTTTATGTTGACAGGGTTGACCGACAAGTTCCCCATTTAATAAAAAAAATTAAATAAGGTTTATATTAAGATAGGTTCTTAAAAGTTTCCTATAAGGGCAAGCCCCTATAGTTAATTACATCTTAGATAACCAAAGTCACCTAAGAAAACTCTTGATAAAAATCACCGGATATTGTCTTCAAGAAGTTCAAAGGATAGGACTTTTCAAGAGATCTAGCAAAGAGGTGTGAAGGGGGAATGACTCAAATTTAGAACATTCATTTTGGAATCTAAAGGAAGAAGAACTAGGGGATGTCATCGATCCTGAGGAGAACCTCAGTGACTTCCAAAGCTATCCTATGGTTCAGCTTCAACATCAAGATAAAATTTTGTGTGTCATCATACCAATATTTTTAATTAGGCAGTCACACAAATAGCCTAAAAATTGTGGGCATTTAGGTCATGACAAACGACAACCTCAAAATCCTACAGCGAGTTAGGGATTAAATTGTATGGCAGATCCATATAAAGTTGTAAAGAAAAATTTGAGGATTTATGTTGCACTAGGTGGACAACCTCGAAATCCTATGGCTTGTTGTTTAATTTATAAGGAAAGATGTGCTGTTGCAGATCCTCGTGTTGTGTAGATCCTCATGTTGTATTAGAAGGCTGCCACAAAGTTAGCTCCAGGCTCCTTGGTGAAGTAGCAGTCCTAAAGCCTAAGGTTTAAAAGTTTAAATGATAAGTTAAATTTAATTCTTAAAGGGGGAGTTAAAGTTGATTTTAGCGACACCGATTAGGATCCCACGGTTCCCTCGTTCTGGCACCACTATTTTCTTCAAATTCACTTAGTCCAAATAAATTTACTAAACTCAAATCAATGAGTTCCATACTTTCATTTAGTCCATGAGAAATCTCGTTAGCTATCGTAGGTTACCTCCTCCAAGGGATTCTCGATCATCCGATAGAGAAATTTTAATTTAGTTTCAATATTGGTCTTGTTGTTTTGTTTGTGATTAAATTTTGAGTTGTCTTATATATTAACTATTGTGGCGGTGAATTTTATCTAGTTTTGATTTCTTAATTTTGGTTTTGGTTTCAATTTCATGGTTATCCTAAAAGTTTCAGCTTTGACATGCCTGGCGACCTTGTTGTTTAACATGCAAGTTTATAGGTAGGAAATGAGAGGTACAAAAAGATAAATAAAAGTAAATTGTAATGCAATAACTTAAAAGCTTACCTGTCACTTCTTCTCGTTCCTCCACCTGAAAGGTCAATTTTTGCAATGCATATATATAATTTTGTAGGAATTAAAACATGTTTACAGGAAAAGCAAAGAACACATGTTTGTGGTGTGTCTACCAAACCTCATGTCATACCGGTTGGGTCTAATTCATTCATCTATGGGGATGATTCCATCGAGCAAATCATAATATGTCCAAGTGTCCTCCGAAACTCTCGAAGGATCCTGAAAAGGTCCTGGGTAATATCCAAGACATTTCACAGTCCCTCGGATCATCTTGGGTTAATTTTTGTCCTATTATGTTTGCTATGTGGTTCACCCAATTCATACCCTTAAGCTCAATGAACCTGGATGTTTTGATTATCTCTTTAAATGGGTTAATTATCATTTTAGGTCTCTGATACACTTAAAATATATAGTGTTTTTAGACACATTTTTATACTTATTTTTGAAATATTATATTTTAATGGAAGGTATTTGTGTGTTTTTATTTCAGGTACTAGTAAAAAGGTAAAAAATGCTAAAAGGAGTGAAAAAGGATCAAATTTGGAGCAAAAATGTGAAAATTTTACGAAAGTGTTTTGGCGCCTAAGCACCAGGTCTGGCTCTTACGCTCCGGTGAAACAGAGAAGGCGGCGCCTAAGCGTTATAGGCCCCGTGCTTAAGTTTCAAAGGCAGTTATGTGACAGTTTACTTCATTTTACCAAAATTTAAAGGGACATTTGAGGCACCTATTGGCTAAAGAGGGTGGTTATGACCACTAGAAACAAAATTAGTTAGAAGACTAATGAAAGGAGGCATCCTTTGGAGAATACATTGAATTAAGATACATTTTGAACAGTTATCAAGGCACCTCTTTGAGATTTATAAAAGAAGGAAGTTGAGACTTTATGAAGTGTGCTTGAAAGTTCTAAAAAGTGTTGGAAAGGGGGAGTTTTTAGAGATAGTTTTGGAGAGATTTTCAAGAACCACAAATTTACTTTATCTTTTTTGTTTTTAGTTTTATTGTGAGAGTCAAGAGTGTTGTAAAAAAGAAGAGATTCAAAGGAACTTCAAGAGTTTGGTGGAGGATTTGAGATAATTTTTTATCTTTTATTTTGAACTACTTTTGGTTTTAATCAAGACTTCTTGTTGGTTTGACAATGATTTCTACTTTTAAACTGAAGTTAGGTTTTATTTTCTCCATGGATTATGAGTAGTTTTCTTTATCTTTCTCCTTAAAATGATAAGTAATTAAAAGTGTTGGATAGAAGTTGGAGAGAGTATTGATCTTTAATGTTGGAATAAGTTGTGATGATTTAAATACATGCACTTCATTTACTTCTTGATTTGGCTTATTTAGATGTTAAAATTTGTTGTGAGAACATGTAAGAACTAGGCTTGTCTTAGTCAACAATTGGAAAGAATCACATGAGGTTGTATGAATGAGAATGTAATTCATATGATTGAGTGCAAATAAATAGGGAAATAAACTTTGCAATATGTAGAGTTAGAGGACTTTAATGTGAAAGATTAAATCCCCCAACTTGGTTTATTGTTTTATGTTCTGATACGATACATTGGCCCCCAGGTGAAGGAAATCGAGGGAACTCTAGAGTGAGTGATGGTTTCTTCCCTGTCTAGCCGGTCTTCAGAACTATTTAAACTTTGAATTAGCCAATGTTCTTTATAGCATCTCTAGTAAGGGTAAAGAATATTATTGCTCCTATTTGGCACAACACAATTTGCATACTTCCACAACAGAAATCCAATACTTATTAATGATTCATGATAAGGAGAAAGATATTTTCATATCAAGTGTTTTTCTTTTACAAAAACTCAAGCTATCTTTAGAAGTTTTATTATTTTGACAAAATATCAAATATACCAAAAATAATTGAATTTTACTTATTGAGAAAATATCTATAGTTTAAGTAATTGTCTTTTTAAAATAGAAAGTTTGTGTGTATTGCCTATTTTTCCTGTGGGTTCGATATTCAGGTCTTAATCAAAAAGTTCTATATTACTTGATAACGATATGTATACTTGCGTAGTATCCTAATATATATATGAGTTAATAAATTCTTATTTTCTCTAGGATCAAGTTTTTAGTTCTATTGTAAAGTAATTCTATTGTAAAGTAAGATCAGTAAGATCACATAAGTGAAAAAGATCATGAAAGTCATTGTTATACTATTGCATATAGATTGTAGGGATCAAGTTTTTGGCGCCATTGTCGGGGAAGATTTCAAAAATTTATTGAAAGAAAAAATTCTATTTTTAAAAAGTCTTTGTAGGAATATCTTATTATAGTATTTTATTTTATGTTAGTGTATGCATAGTTCAGGTTTTGAATGACTAGTTCCCTACAATTATGAATTAGAGAGAACTGTTAAAAAAATAAAAAAAAGCAAAAAAAATTAAAAATTTTGAAAAGTCTAAAAAAATTATAGAAATGACAAACCAAAATGATCAAAATGCTTAAATTCATCAAGAATATAGACCTTTACAAGATTATGTCCACCCTACAATAGATGAACTTCATTGTAGTATTCAAAAACCTACTGTAGTGGCTAATTCATTTGAACTTAAACCTGTTATTATGCAAATGATATCAAATAATCAGTTTAGGGGATTACCAACTGAAGATCCAAGTTTACATCTTGCCAATTTTTTTAAATTGTGTGCTACATTTAAATACGATTGTGTATTAGATGATGTCTTAAGACTTAGGTTATTTTTTTTCTCACTGAGGGATAAAGCTAAGATGTGGTTGAATTTGTTAGCATTTAGATCTATCAAAACTTGGGGTTATTTAACACAAAAATTCATTGCTAAATATTTTCCACCATCAAAAACTGCAAAGCATAGAAATGATATTACATCTTTTAATCACTTTGAAGGGGAATCTATTTATGAAGCATGAGAACGATTTAAAGAACTCTTAAGAAAGTGCTCACGCCATGCTATACCATATTGGTTAATAATTCAAGCTTTTTATAATGGATTAGCTGGATCTCTTATATCTATTATCGATGTCGCTGTTGGTGGTTCCTTGATGTCAAAACCATTTCATGGCGCTTATGCTTTAATTGAAGAAATGGCTACCAATAATTTTCAATGGCTTTCTGAGTGGGCGAATCCAAAGTAAGTAGCAACTCCTATAAAAGTAGCCAATATTCATGAATCTGATGCATTTACTATGTTAGCAAATTGAGTTGCTACAATTTCAAGGAAGTTAAACCAAATTGGAATGAATTTTTCTCAATCTATCTCTATGATTGAAGAGAATTCATTAGGCCTAATGGTAGATTCTCAAGCATCATTAGAAACTTTGAATGCCATAAATAATAAGCAGAATAACCCATATTCAAATTATTATAATCAAGGTTGGAAGAACCATCCCAACTTTAATTAAAATAATACTACGGGTGGTAATAATTAGCAATGAGGGAACAATCAAGGAAACTCATTGGGAAATTAGAACAATCATGGGAATAATAATTATAGATCTACTTATCATCCAGGTTTCAATAGTAACACACAATTTAAGGAGATGAAGCTGTCTATAAAAAAGTGGTGTTACAAATGAGAAATCAGTTACAAAGTCAATGAGCTACAATTAGAAATATTGAGAATCAACTTGGACAAATTGCAAATTCATTAAGTAATAGATCCCAAGGAACACTTCCTTGTAATACTGAAATAAATCTAAGAGATCAGAATAAAGAGCAAGTAAAAGTTGTTCAACTTAGAAGCGGATGAGAGTTGGAAGATAGGGTTAAAAAAGAAACTAAGGTAGAGAGAAAAAAATTGAAGAATCAAAAGAGAACGCTCCAAAAGGTTCTGAAAGACCTATTTCTCCACTTAAAGTTAACTTAGAAAAACCACCACCTCTATTTCCTCAGAGATTGGATAAGTAATTTTCAAAATTTCTGGAAATTTTTAAGAAGCTAAAAATTAATATTCCATTTGTTGAAGCCTTAGAACAAATGCTAAGTTATGTAAAGTTTATGAGATATTCTTAATAGAAAAAGTCTTAATAGAAAAAGTAAGTTTGAAGATAATGAGATTGTTCCACTTAGTGAGGAGTGCAGTGCAATTATTCAGAAGAAGCTTCCTGAAAAGCTTAAAGATCCCGATAGGTTTACAATTCCATGTGCGATGTGAGATAGATTTTATGAGAAAGTTTTATGTGATTTAGGTGCAAGCATTAACCTTATGCCATTATCAATATTTATAAGATTGGGATTAGGAAAAATAACCCTTACTGCTGTAACTCTAAAATTATTAAATCATTTGATAACTTACCCTAAAGGAGTTATAGAAGATGTCCTAGTGAAAGTGGATTAATTTATCTCTCCTGTTGATTTCATTGTGTTGGATATGGAGGAATATAAAGAGATACTTATCATTTTGGGGAGACCTTTCCTAGTCACATGAAGAGCAATGATAGATGTGCAGAATGGGGAATTAACAATGCACGTCAATGATCAAACCATTACTTTTAACATTCAAAATCAATGAAATATCCTACAAAAGGTAAAGATGATGAATGATATAGAAGGGATGTTATAAGATATAAGTTGATGTCATTCAAAACTAATTATGAAGAACAATTTGAAGTAAAAGATTTGGATCACGAGCAGAAGAGGAATTAGACCACTGTGAAGTTCTTTTTAAGGAAGATGAAAACTATGTTCGAGAAAGTTTTGAAATTTTGGACACGGTAGAAAAAGATAAATCATTTTGTCCTTCAATAGAAAAACCTCCAAAACTTGAGTTGAAGTTACTTCATGGTCATTTGCCTTTTTAGGTTATTCCTCTACTTTACCAGTTATAATTTTCTCAATGTTAACAATGGATGAAGAAGAAAGATTGATGAAAATTTTAAAAAAATTTAAGAAAGTCTTTGGATGGACAATAACTGGATGGACAATTGCTACTAATATTAAAGGAATCAGTCCCTTAATTTGTATGCATACAATTCATATGGAAGAGAACTACAAATCCAGGGCTGATCCTCAAAGGAGATTGAATCTTGTAATGGAGGAAGTAGTAAAGAAAAGAAATTTTAAAGTGGTTAGATGCTGAAATTATCTACCCTATTTCAGATAGTGCATGAGTTAGTCTAATTCACTATATTCTTAAGAAAGGAGGAGTAATTGTGACTGTGAACGAACATAATGAGTTAATACCTACTAGACAAGAAATAGGGTGGTGAATATGCATTGATTATAGAAAATTAAATCTTGTCACTATGAAAGATCATTTTCCATTACCCTTTCTAGATCAAATGCTGAATAGATTAGCTAGGCATAAATACTTTTATTTTTTGGATGGATATACCGGTTATCACCAAATATAACTCCTGAGGATCAAGACATACAAATAACTCCTGAGGATCAAGACAGTCCTTATGGTACAAGTCCTTATGGTACATTTGCTTTTAGAAAAATGCCCTTTGGTATATGTAATGCCCCTGCTACATTTCAAATATGTATGATGGAAATTTTTGTGATTTAATTGCAAAAGGGATCGAAGTATGTATGGATGATTTTTTAGTGTTTGGAAATTCATCTGACTCATGTTTAGAACATTTATCAAAAGTTCTTAAGCGCTGTGAAGAAACAAAGTGAAGAAACAAATTAAGCGCTGTGAAGAAACAAATTTAGTCTTTAATTGGAAAAAATGTCAAGGAGGAATTGTATTAGGAATTGTATTAGGACATAAAATATCACAAAATGGTATGGAAGTAGATCTTGCTAAATTTCAAGTCATCATTAATTTATCTTATCCAACAAATGTAAGAATAATTAGGAGTTTTTTAAGACATGTTGGAAGAATAATTTAAGGAAGAGTTCCTAAAAGCTTTTAAGATATTAAAATAAAAATTAGTCACTGCACCAATTATAGTTTCACCAGATTGGGGAAAATCTTTTGAACTGATGTGTGATGCTAGTGATTATGCTATTGGAGTCGTTTTAGGACAAAGATATGATAAAATTTTTAAGGTAATCTACTATGCTAGTAAAACTCTTAATGAAACTCAAATTAATTATACAACAACTGAAAAAGAGTTATTAGCAGTAGTATATGCCTTTGATAAATTTTGATCATATTTAACTGGAACTCATTATGTAGTGCATACAGATCATTCTGTTATTAGGTACTTAATGAAAAAAAGGATGTTAAACCAAGACTTATAAGATGGATTCTTCTTTTGCAAGAAATTGACTTTGAAATAGTAGATAGGAAGGGAACTGAAAATCAAATTGCTGATCATTTGTCCAGGCTTGAGTTAGAAAAATCACTCTATTTTAATAAAAAAATTAATGAACATTTTTCAGATGAAAAAGTGTTCAATATTAATGAGTGGTGTGTTCCGTGGTATGCTAACATCATGAACTTTCTTATTAGTGATATTATACCTTATGGAATGACATACCAGCAGAAGAGGAAATTTATTTATGAAGCTAAGACTTATTTTTGGGATGACCCATTTTTATATAAACAAGGAAAGGATCTGATTATTCGAAGAAGTGTACCTTAGAAGAGGCTTATGAAATTATCCAAAAAAGTTATAATTCTAATTTTGGGGGACATTTCGGTGTTGATAAAACAAGTGTTGATAAAACAACATAAGAATTTGGAGGACATTTTGGGATTGATAAAACAACTTATAAAATTTTACAAGCTAGATTTTATTAGCCTACTATATTTAGAGAACTTGTGATAGATGTCAAAACTTGTGATAGATGTCAAAAAATAGGCAATATTTCTAGGAGAAATGAGATGCCCCTAAATTATATGTGAGAAGTTAAAATATTTAATGTTTGGGGATTAAATTTCATGGGACTATTTATGTCATCTTTCGGAAATTTATATATATTGTTAGTAGTATTCAAATGGATAGAAGTTGTTACTTTACCTCGATGTGATGCTCAAAGTGTTGCAAAATTTTTTAAAATGAACATATTTTGTAGATTTGGGATGCCGAGAGTTATCATAACTGATGGGGAAAGTTATTTCAGGAAATCCATAATTGAGAAATTATTAAAAAAAATATCAAATAAACCATAGAATTGCTACTGCTTATCATCCTCAAACAAGTGGTTTGGCTGAATTATCCAATCTGGAAATTAAAAGAATTATGAAAAAATCTGTGAATCCAACAAAAATGGATTGGTCAGTCAAACTTGACTATGCTTTGTTGGCTTATAGGACTGCCTACAGAACTCCTGTATGAATGTCACCATATAAGCTAATATTTGGGAAAGCTTGTCACTTACCAGTTAAACTTGGGCATAAACCATATTGGGCGATTAAAGAGTTCAATTATAATTTGAAAGATGCTGGTGAGAAAAGATTATTGCAATTAAATGAGCTTGAAGAGATAAGGAATGAATCGTACGAGAGTGCTAAGTTCACAAAGAAAAGATGAAGATGTGGCATGATCGAATGATTCTTATTAAAAATTTTCAACCAGGGCAACACGTATTGTTATATAATGCAAGGTTAAGATTATTTCCAGGGAAACTTAAATCCAGGTGGACAGGCCCATTTATTGTGATAAAAGTTTATCCTTATGGAACTGTGGATATTAAAGATCCTAAAATTGAGAAAGTATTTAAAGTGAATGAGCATAGATTGAAAACTTATTTAGTAGGGGATCAACATAAATTTAAAGGTCGAATGATGTTGGGTCAACGATGTTGGGTCAACTAGAATAATGTTGGGTCAACTAGAATAATCATTGGTTACGTCGGGTTGACGACGTTAAACCAAACGCTTTATGGGAGTCAACCCATAGTTATGAGTGTGTTTTGCTTTAAATGTTGTTTGTGTGTGCTTAAGAAAATTTGGGGTAGTATTTTTGAGACTATTATGTGTTAGTATTGATTTTAAGACTTTATTTAGTGATCTAGACATGATAAAATGAGAATTTGGACGTTAAGTTGTTTGGTGCAAAATTAAGCACTGGCACTTAAGTGCAGGAGTTAAAAACCATGTGCAAAATTCAGATTCTGGAAGGTTTAACCGCCAAGTGAAAATGTGCTAAGGCAATTTTAGAGCATGCCTAAGAGTTACTAGAGGGATTTAGGCCTATAAATAGAAGGGTTTAGTGAAGGAATTTCACCCCATATCATTTTCAGCCCTAAAGTCTACGAGAGAGAGATTTTAAGAAGATTTCTTCATGGGAGATGGATTTGAAGAAAAAGAAAGAGACCATGAGGAAAATTCTCATTAGTTAAAGTGCACAAGAGATGTATAATGGTTTCTTAGCCGTTACTATTGAAGGAATATCGAAAAAGATCAACAAAATTGAGACTATCATGGCTTTACTGGAGACAAAGGTAATTGAGATTCATGCACATCTAGAGCATATTGGATGACAATTTAAAATGCACTTTAGTCATACTATTTAAATAGAGGAAGCAGATAAGGAGATGTATCTTAAACAAAAATGGATAGAAGAAGACAAATTCATGCACATCTAGAGCATATTGGATGACAATTTAAAATGCACTTTAGTCATACTATTTAAATAGAGGAAGCAGATAAGGAGATGTATCTTAAACAAAAATGGATAGAAGAAGACAATATCAGAGCACGTCACCACCATCCATTTTATCAACTTTATATTCTGATTTCCTCGTAAGAGACTAATTTAGTGTTTGTATTTAGAAAAATTTTCTCATCCGAGACTATTTGGAGTGAGAATTAAGTTTTATATGTATTTGTACTCATTTGTGAATAAATGTATATGTTTGTTTTTGTAAAAATTTGTGTATTTTTTTAGCCTCAAATCGAATTAGTTATAGTGGAGAATTTTGAGAAAAATAGAGAGATAAGGGAGAGGAAAATAGTCATTTAAGTGTTATGAGACCATTTAGGGGCGTGATACTTAGGCTTATAGTGCAGTTTACTTAAGTTCAAAAATTTCAAAAATCGTGCACTGGCACCTAAATGCCACTTTCTCACGCTTAAGCACGATGTAACCCGAGAAGTAGATGCCTAAGCGCCACTAATCTGCGCTTAAGCGCCGGTTCACGAAAACCGATTTGCAAAAGGTTAAAAGTGAAAATAACCCAAAAAATTGCCATTTTTACTCTCGTCGTCACCTTAAACCTCTCGAGTTTGTGATTTGGAAGTCTAGTGCAAGCCATTTCATGAAGATTTCTTCGTGGAATTAAGAAAAATTTGCTAGATTTGGATTTCTTGAGGGAAGAGCTTCACTTCTATGTAACAATTTTGGATTTTCACCATGTATTTTGAGTACATTTGGAAGAACCTGAAAATCACTATTCATGGTGAAAAATGAGGAAATATTTATGGAAATTGCATAGAAAGTGTAGTTTATGCTTATAGGAGTTGAGTTTAGTAGATTAGACTTGATTTTTTGAAGTTATTGTGGAATTTTATGAAATTTGTAGAATGACACCAAGAATGAAGAGGAGCAAAGGAAAAAGCCACTTTGATTTGAGCAAGTTTGTGAGTTTGAAAGCTCAATATAGGTACAGTGATGCTCTGCAATCATGAGAACTTATTTAGGAGCGCTGTTCCAAAAATCTAGGTGGATCTGTAGAAGATATGATCGTTCATCGACAATGGGAATGATTCTGCTGTTTTTCTGTTGTGCTTGTTATTTCTGTAGTTAGGGAGTTTTATGCAAATCTACCCGAGGCTGAAGACGATCGAGTCATGATTAGAGGAAAATTGGTACCTTTTTCACCGGAGGTAATCAATATGTTTTACCATCTACCACTTGATACTTTGTGTTTTTATGCGAACTATAATCCTACTGAGACGAGGCTAGATGAGATTATTTCCTATCTGACTGTTGGAAGAGGGCTCTGAAAAATTACTAACAAAAGAAGAGTCAATTTTTCCACCTCAAAGTTGAGTGCACCTTTGAAGGCATGGAACTATTTTATTTCAGCCTGTTTATTACCGAAAAATCATCTCACTGAAGTTACCAGAGAAAGAACAATGTTGAGCTATTGTATTCAGGAAGGGAAGCTCATCAACATTGGAGCTTTGATCTATCAGACTATCATCAGTTCTGCCACTGTCATTTCTACTGCAGGTTTGGAATTTGCTTCCTTAACATTTTCTGTATGTGAGCAGACTGGAGTGAGATATGATAGATAGGAGAAAGTACTAGTGCCCCTAAAGCCAATCACAAGTGTTAATGTGAAGTCATATTCGGAGCATTCTATTTTTGGCTAGAGAGGAGGATTTTCAAGGAGTTATGGAATGACAACGTCTACTGTTTCTACCCTAACTACTTCTACATCTAGACCATCTACCTCACGAGCTTCTACTTCTAGAGATGAGTTTACAGAAACTCAAAGTCAACTATTACAGAGGATGATGGACAGTATCAACTATACCATAGATAAGGTAACAAATTTAGAAAGCTTTGCAAGTCATATTGATGGGTATAATAGAAGAAAAGGGTATAATAGAAGAAAAGATAATAGAAGAAAAGGTGATTATGAAGAGAAATTTCATTCATCTCTGGAAAACCTCATTAGGGGTAACCAAGGAGTGCAATTTCCTTCATATCTCTGAAAATTTAGTTAAAATTTTTGGTAATGAAGAAAAACTTTCAGTTAAAAATTTTTAGTGTAGAAAATATTAAATATAGTGTAACTATATCGACTAAGAAAAATTGTATTTTTGAAAAATTTTAAAATTTAGACTTTTATTTTTAATATTTTGATTTTTTTTGTTTAAAATAATTTTCAAAACTATTATTATATTTTTAGGTAAAAGATTTATATTAGGACTTTACTTTAGGAAAGGAGAAGTGGAATTCAAAACCATTAAAGGCCTATCCAGATATAGTAATCCTTGCCTGAAAATAAAAAGAAAAAAAATGAGAAAAAAAATGAAAGAGAAAAAGAAAAAGAAAAAGAAAAAGAAAAAGAAAAAAAAAGGTAAGGGAGGAGAAGCTTGAGGATTAGTGTCTAATCAAAAATTGGTTCCATATTTGAACTTTTTAAAGTATAAGACTTAAGAAACTCTTAAGTTTAGGGATAAAATATGCTAAGTAAAATTATTTTTAATAAAAACTTTTAAGCGGAAAAAATAAAAGGACTAAATTCTAAATTTGGAAAATCTACAAAATTTCTGAATTAGATAGAAACTCATATTTTCATATTTCATATTTTCATACTCATATTTTCATATTTCTTATCATTAAAAATTTCTAAACTTTAAGTTGGTCTCATTTACTAAATATTTTTCATAAATTGGACTATTATGTTTCTAAATCTAATTTTTTGTAACTCCTAAAGAAACTCATATACATATCATACTTATTTGGTTTTTAAAGATTGAAGTGTCACTTGAAGTGTCACTTGAGATTAAAGATTGAAGTGTCACTTGAGAACAAGTAACATTTTAAGTTTGTGAGATTTTGATACACCTAAAATATAGTATTTTTAGAGACACATTTTTAAAACATTTTTATACCTATTTTTGAGATGTTGCGCTTTAATGGGAGGTATTTGTGTGTTTTTCTTTCAGATACAAGTAAAAAGGTGAAAAATGCTAAAAGGAGTGAAAAAGGATCAAATTTGGAGCAAAAATGTGAAAATTGTGGTAAAATGTGAAAATGGTGGTAAAGTGTTTTGGCGCCTAAGCACCAGATCCGGTGCTTAAGCGCCAGTGAAATAGAGAAGGTCGAGCCTAAGCACAAGTCGAGCCGAAGCGTCAGAGGCCCCGCGCTTAAGTGTCAGAGGCAGTTATGTGATGGTTTACTTCATTTTTTCGAATTTTGAATGGACATTTGAGGCACCTATTAGCTAAAGAGGGTGGTTATGACCACTAGAAACGAAAATATGATTAGAATACTTAAGAAAGGAGGCATCCTTTGGAGAATACATCAAATTGGGACACATTTTGAAGAGTTATCAAGACACCTCTTGGAGATTTATAAAAGAAGGAAATTGAGACTTTTTGAAGTGTGCTTGAAAGTTCTGAAAACCGTTGGGAAGGGGGAGTTTTGAGAGATAGTTTTGGAGAGATTTTTAGGCACCACATATTTACTTTTTCTTTTTCATTTTTATTTTTATTGTGAGAGTCAAGAGTGTTATAAAAGAGAAGAGATTCAAAGGAACTTCAAGAGTTTGGTGGAGGATTTGAGATAAGTTTTTATATTTTGTTTTGAACTACTTTTGTTCTTGTTGGTTTGACAATGATTTCTACTTTTAAACTAAAGTGTGGCTTTGTTTTCTCCAAGAAGTCTGAGTATTTTTCTTTATCTTTCTCCTTAAAATGATAAGTAATTAAAAGTATTGGATGGAAGTTGTGGAGAGTATTGAAATTTAATATTGGAAGAAGTTGTGATGATTTAAATCCATGTACTTCATTTATTTCTTGATTTGGCCTATCTGGATGTTAAAATTTGTTGTGAGAACACATAAGAACCGCGCTGGTATTGTCTAAGTCAACAATTGGAAAGAATCACATGAGGTTATATGAATGAGAATGTAATTCATATGATTGAGTGCAAATAAGTAGGAAAATAAATTTTGACGGGTGTAGAGCTAGAGGACTTTAATGTGACAGGTTAAAGCCCCCAACTTGGTTTATTATTTTAGGTTCTGATACAAGATGTTAGCCCCCAGGTGGAGGGAATCAAGGGAACTCTAGAGTGAGAGTTGGTATCTTCCCTGCCTAGCCGGTTATCGGAACTATTCAAACTTTAAATTAGCCAATGTTCTTTACAACATCAATTTGAAATATTGACTAATTTATGAATATATGTAACAGTTGGCAGACAACTTTCTATGACTTTATCACTTTATCATAACGAGAAATCCTATACTTATTACTGATTCATGATG
>NW_018224663.1:14075-22836 GCF_001263595.1 Phalaenopsis equestris | reverse complement strand
TAAACTCAAGTTAACTCAAGTTATCTTTAGAAGTTTTATTATTTTGTCAAAATATCAAAAATACCAAAAAGAATTGAATTTTACTTATTGAGAAAATATCTATAGTTTAACTATATATTTTTTTTAAAATAGAAAGTTTGTGCATATAGCATATTTCCCTGTGGATTCGATATTCATGTCTTAATAAAAAAGTCCTTAATCAAAAAGTCATAATCAAAAAGTCATATATTACTTGATAACGGTACATATACTTGCGTAGTATCCCAATATATATAAAAATTAAAAAGTTAAATTCTTATTTTCTTGAGGATCATGTTTTTGTTTCTGTTGTAAAGTAAGATTACATGTTAAAAAAATCATTAAATTTATTGTTATACTGTTGCATATAGACAGTCGGGATCAGTCTCACTTATGAATTATGTGGAAAAAGGCCCTTAGAGGCAATTTGGCTTAATTAAGAAGCTTAGCCAATCTGATTTTCAAAGATGAGCTTAAAGATGAGCTTGTAGTGTATGAGCTTGTAGTGTTTTTAAAAAATGTTTGAAATTAATTATAGGTCATTTTCTAAACCTCATTAGAAAAGTTTTTGATTAAGCCTAATTCACTACTAAGCCCTTAAAACTTAATGGGTAGATTTGTAATTTTTAGAAAAATTTAAGCATTTACACTTTTAATCCTTATCAAGAATCATAAATCATTTTAAAATCATTAATTGGGGTTTTAAATTAGAAGGTTATGGTCTTCCAAAGTCAAACCCCTCACCATCATACTTCTTATGTAATTGCTCTTCCAAATTTCATCAATTTGAGAAATTACAAATTTATTCTTAATGAGACCAAAGTGAGATTGGTTATTACCATTTATCTCTTTTATATTTCAATCATCCAGACATGTCAATTAAGATCATTTATTACCCATTTACCCATTGGTTAGGCCTAAATAATAATTTTAGGCTTAAATCCTAAAACTACCATTTTGCCCTTAAAGCCTTAACACCTTACAATCCATTAAATTAAATCTAAATGACTTTGAAATTTCTATGTTACCCCACTCATAGGTTAATCAAAACATCAGAGGAGAAAATGTGATTCTTCTGAATTTATTTAATTTTATAATTATTTTAATGCAAAAATAGGGATTTTTAATGAAAATTCAATAACTCGACCAAAACAAAACGTCCTTCCTTAAGAAAAATATTAAAGGTTCACCTAGGTTAGAGGACCACTTGGACTAATTTTCATGCTTTTTAGAGGTTTAATTTAATTATTAGAATTATTTTTTTTATTGTGAGTATTAATTAAGTATAAAATATTATTTAAATGGAAAATTAAGTTTTATGTTTTTTTTAAATCTCTCTGAGTCCAAGAAACCCAAAAAAATAAATTTTGTATTTTTGTGGTTTATATTTTACTTATTAGAATTATTTTAGTGGAAAATTAAAGAAAATTCATTTTAAGCCTTTGAAAAATTAATATCTTGACTTAAAAAATTACAAGAATTATTTTAATTGGTCCCAAGTGATTAGGAAGCCAAATATGACATTTTAGAGTGTTTTTACAATTTCACAATTTTTATAATTTTTAATTAATTTTTAAATTATTTAAATATTTAAAAATGGCTTTAAAATGAAATATTTATTTTAATTCTATTTTTATTTTTATTTTTATTTGGTTTCTCTAGTCATAAGGAGTTCCCAAACCAATTTTGTGATTTTTTTAAGTTGTATTTTAATTATTATAATTATTTTAATGTCAAAAATGCAATTTCACTTAATTAATCCATTTAGTAGTCAAATTAATTCTAATTGACTTGAATTTTTTATGGGGAACTCCTCTGACATTAAGTTACAGTGGAGAATGATTTTTATGCAATTTAAATTTATAAGTTTTCCAATTTAATTTTCTTTCATTTTTAGGGGTTGGTGGCAATTAGGGTTATTCTTATGAATTAAACTAAGCTTATATTTTTCCTGGGGTCTTCTGACCAAAATGAACCTACAAAAATAAGTTTTGTACATTGATGATTAATATTTTAATTATTATAATTATTTTACCAAAACAGTCATGACATACTTGAAAAATAGAGATATCTGCCTAGAGATCTCTCATGACCTTAGAAAAATCAGGGAAGATCCCTCATGCAGAGAGAATCAAAGCCCTAAAAATCAAGTAATATTGAAATGTCGATGTAAATGGAGAATACAAATAAGAAATACACTATTTAATTAATTAAAAATCACACATGCATCAAACAAACATGAATTCATTTCCACATTATCCTACTCTGTTCATTGAGCATGAGAGTATTTTTCTCTTTTTTTATGATTTTTCTATGAAAAGATATGGATTTTTGAAGTTTTAGTATTTAAATAAATAAGAAAATTCCATAATTTTCTATTTAACCCACATAGCGCTACGCAATCCTCAGCATCTCCAAAGCCTCCACGTGGCATCTTCTGGTTCGGCGTCGTCATCCGAGTCATCGCTGACTCGGCCCGCTATTCACGAACCAAAAGCTCATTTGACATGATCTCAGTCGTCCAAATGATGCACGCACGATTGGATGACAACCAATCATCGTCACCAAGTCCCCCAACCCGTGAACCATGCACCTTCTAACCCTAATTTCTCCCTCGATACTCAACCAAATCTCTTCAGGTTTGTTCCTATAGACGTGTTTAGATTAAGAGAACACATCTATATGGTTAATCAAATCCCAAATTGAGTCTATAAGCATAGAAAATAAAAATAAGCTCAGTTTGAGGGGAGAATCTTATACCTTTTCCCAAGATTTGTGGCCTCAATTGGGTGCTTCCAGAAGCTTGAGTTGAGTCCACAGATCTCCTAAATGAAGCCTTGGGCTGTGTTGAAATGCCTAGGTACGAAATCGATCGAGGTTGATTTGGGTTGTTGATCAAATTCTATGCTAGGGTGGTCTACTGATGAGGCTTTTTTGGGGATTCTTCTTTGTTTACTGTGGGGATGGTTTGGGTGCAAGGAATTTGGTTTTGATTGAGTGTGGTGCTATGGTGAAATATGTCCTGGTTTCGGCCTGATTTAAAGCTCAAAAATTAAGCTCATGCAGTGAAGTTGGGTGGTTGAGGATGGTGGGATTGTTCTTAGGAAGTCTTAAGGGAGCTTTGGTGAAATTTTGGTAAAGTTTGGTTAAGGTGTTGGTTGGTCTCCTCTTTGGTTGTGGAGGAGTGGGGTTTAAATAGGGAGCTTGGAGGCTGTAATTGGGTAACCAGTGGGCGGCTTTGGCTGCTTAGGTGGAGGGAAGAAATGGGCAAAAATCTAGTTGGAGTGAGCCAGCTTGGTTGGGTGTAATTTTTAGTTTAACTCCTTGCTCCTCCTCGGTCATGGTGTTTTTCGGTAGCTAAGGTGGCTGGTCGGCCAGGGTCAGGTCACCATTTGGTCATGGGTGAAGTCAATTGGGGTTGGCCATGTGCAAAGATTTTGGATTAAAGAGGAATGGGGTTGAACCTATTTTTGGGTCAATTTTGGTCAAAGCATGGATTTGGGTTGGGCTCACCCACCAAGGCTCGTTTGAGCTGAAGAGGAGATCATTTGGCTCAATCTAATTAGTGATGAGAAGCACCATCCAAGTAAAACTACGCTTAAGATTGGTTTAGGGAAAATATTAGAAGGGTTGGCCAATTTTAAGGGAATCATTAAAGGGGCTCCTCCTTTTGTCACTTTGGGCATGGTAAGGTGGCGAAGGCTTACATAGCTCACCTATGGCTTGGGAATGGCTTCATGACTTCTCCTTGGCTTGGCCAACTTTCATGAAAGGTTATTTTTGGTTTATGGGGTGTTTTTGTGGAGTTTTTCATGATATTTGATTTGGTGTGATGATATGATGAATTTCAAGAGATATAGTTTGATTTAATCAAATGGATGATGGGAAGAAATTTCATGTCATGTGGGCTTTGGTTTTGGGCTTTTGGAATTAAATGTGGTGGGCTTGGGCTTTTAAACTTAGGGTGAGTTTAGGCTAAAGTTTGGGTCAATTAAATGTTTAATCTAAATTCATGGCAGTGGTTAAAATTGATTTTGGTGATATTTGGGATGATTTTGGAATTTTTGGATGATTTTGGAATTTTTGGATATTTGGGATGATTTTGGAATTTTTGGAAATTTTTGGGTCATGAGGGGCATTTTGGTAATTTTTTGCAATTTTGGGGTATTTTGGGATTTTGATGATTTTAGTGAATTTTTGTCAATTTGGGTAGTGGAGAATGTTTTGAAATGACTTTTGGACAAATTTTGGTATTTTGGGATTTTTGGCAAAAATTAGGGTTGTAGGGGTACTTTGGTAATTTCGTGGAAGTTTGGGCTAGAATGGACAAGTAAGCAATGAAGCCATGTCAAACTAATAGGAATCATATGAGGATTCAGTTTGGATGTTCAATATGCTGGTCCTAACCCTGTTAGCTAAGGGCTAGGGGTTTGGGTCCACCCATATGAGCTTTCCAACAGGAATCAGGAGACCAAATCGAGTGCATGTGGTCTTAGGGTTTGGGGTGTGTGAGAAAGTGTAGTGTGTGCAAGTTAGCCTAACTAAGACCAGACCACTCAAAGTTAGTCATAAAGCTTGACCATCCTATGAGGCCTCTCCTTATGCTAGAGGTTAGGACCAATATGTGGAAATTCAAGTTGAGCAAAGAAGAGTTTAGAATTTCTAATTAGGATTAGTCAACAACAAAGTCCTATGGCTAGACCCTAGGCTACTAAGGAAGAAACTAGACCTCAACAAAAAATGAGGTCAACAACCTGGCATGTGCCTCACAGGTATACACACTAGGCTTACTGATTGGCTTTAAGGGTTGTAATATTTCCTCTGAAGGATCAAACTCTACTCCTGATTGTTTACATAAAGTAAAAGTTAGAGTAGGATTTCCTAAACCTCCAGTGGTACTTCCTTTTGTATATGAGTATGCATTAATGTAAATCAAAGAACCAATATCAATTCTCTTATGAATTTGGATGCAGTAATTTAATATGACTCTATCCTTAATCACTTCACTTAAATTATTTTTAGGAAGTAAGCGTATAGAAATGAAATAATGTCATGCCTTAGACTGTGCAGTAAGCTGAAATGTGGCAAAATTTACCTTATTATTTTTCCTTATCTTCCATACACCTTTCCCTTCAATGAGAAATTCCATGAGCTCATCTAACATTGAGTCAGAAACTTGAAATGAGGTATACTCGCACTGATCCTCATTCCTCAACTAGTATAAAAAATTAATTCTTACAAGAGTGAAATCTATGAATTTACCTTGAACATAAATCTATTTTTGTAGCAGCACAGATGTTTTCATAGAACTCTCAAACAATTTTTTCAACTATTGTATTAGTAAAGTCGCAGAAAGTTTCCAACTGTCTTGCAAAAATTATTCCTTATATTATTCCTCTTGGATTGAAAAATGCTCGCTCTTGAGTCAAATTTTTCCTTGCAAAATGTGAGTTGTAGTGGTACTGTGCCTTCAGATTGATGAACCTATACTCATCAAATCCAAGTCTTCCAACTGTTCTTTTCATTTTAGAATCCATATATATCTAAAAATTCCAAAATATATCCAATAATTCTCAAATAATTGTGAGATTAACTCCTGAAATCCAAAAAATCCAAATCATGGCTAACTTCATGGATTTTCCTTTTCTTATTTCCAAAATTTTTCATTTCTGGTTTTTCTAAAATGTAGGATAAATCCATGGTTTCTAGGTAATATTGAAACTCATACCAAGAGATGATGCGATCCGAAGTTTTCAAGCCTTCAAATCTTCTCTAATCCAAGTATTTTGATGCCCTAAAAAGATTTTCGGCCCTAGCCCACCAAGAAGATGAAGCTTGGCGTTCAATAATGGTGAAAAAAATCTTTCCACAATTTTTTTAGCCCAACTGGGTCTTTTTGGTCGTTTGGTGTCGTTTAACGCCGATTCTAGCGTCGTTTGGTGCCAGTGCAAAAAAAACTCTCAATTTTTCGTTTTCACTACAAATTTTTGCACACTAAACCACATTAAGCTCTAATTAGCCCAAATCTTCATTAATTTCTAATTTTTAGTAATTTTTATCAATTAATTTTTCACAAACAACATAAAAACTCACTTCAAATAGATAAATTTAAGTACAAACACTTAACTATTTTTTTTAACATAACATAAAAAAATCAGTGTCGCTAATCAAACCAAGGACTCGGTGCTAAAAATAAGAATCCAAAGTCAATCATCAACTAAGCAATCCCATTCATGTAAGAAAAAACATAAACACAAACTCACTTAAACACACTTTGATCTTTTTGATAATTTAAGTCCATCAGGCATCTTCATTGTCATCGCTTTGATCCTCTTTGATATCTCCCATCAATTGGTAATAAAAATATAAATTGTAGAAAGGGAGGCTTGGGAATTCATTTGTTGATTCATCTTCAATCCAAAATCTCCTCTTGTACAATCTCACTATCCAATCTTTTATAAGCCTGGTTTGATCGAATTGTTGTTTCATTGCCCAATCTAAATGATCGAATTTAGTAGAATTTCCTTCAATCCCATTGAGGATAAGATTCATTTTCTTCTCCAAATTTTTAACTCTTTTCATCACAATATCCAAATTATCCAATGGTGGCGGTAATAAAGTAGGTGTTGAATTAAGACGGTTGATCTATAAGAGTATTCTCTTCTTTTGGATTCACCAAATTTGAAAAGTTGAAATTTGGGTCCAAAGGTTTCCACGAAAGAAGAGCCTTTTCCCAATTATCATATGGAACTTGTGACTAGCTATAGAGCAGAAACATGGTAGAAGGATGTTCAAGTCCAAGAGAAGCTCCATTTAATGCTAATCCTAGAACAGATTTTATAATCAAAGTTCTCACATCTATTGGCCTTCTAGTCTGAATGCAGTAACTAAGAATGACACTCTCCTTTGTAACTTTACTTAGTATTGTAGTGGGAAGTAATTTAGCAAAAATGAAGATATGCCTAGGCTTAGATGCAACATTTAATAAAGATGATGGGAAACTGATACAAAAAAATAATATACTATTTTAAATACATATTTTATGTTTATTTTTTGTGATATTACACTTTAAAGAAGGGTATTTTCATGTTTTTGTTGCAGGTATATTATTTTTAGGCATTTGGAGTAAAACTGGCAAAAAAGAGGAAATTTGGAGCCAAAAGAGCCAATTTTGGGATTCTGGCACATGATGCACCAAAATTCAGATAGCTGGTGCACGTGCGACAGATTATGCGCACAATGCGCCAGAGACTACTTTTTGCGAATTAAGCCGGTTTGAGATGAATTTTGCACAAATTTTCAAAGGGACACTTATTCTACACACCTCTTTGAGTGATTCAATTCATCTAGACACTTTGGAAGGTTCTTTTTTGAATGGATATGTCTTTTGGATCAAATGACACATCTTTTGAATTCAAAAGAGTCGACTTTTGAAGGGAATTTTGGAGGGAATTTTGAAATCCTTTTGAAAGGAGGTCCTTTTGAAATCCTTTTGAAAGGAGGCATCCCCTAATAAAAGAAGAAGACTTAAAAGAGTTGAGGGAGAGTTGGAAGGGGGACGAAAGGCAAGAAGGTGGTGACGTGAAAGCCAAGGAGAGGAGATTTTCTTCTAGGGTTGTAAGAGGAAAGGGAAGGTGAGAGATTTCTTGTTCATTACACTTCTCAGAGAGAATTAAGTATGCTTGTAAAGAGAGAAAGGCATGGATAAAACTTCTAGGGATTTTCTTGGGAAGGATTGTGAGATAAATTACGTCTTTTATTTCTTTTGTTTTGTAAACTTGTTTTGTAAACTTGTTTTTATGGTAAACTTGTTTTTATGTATGAAATTCGTGTTTTGTTGTATTCTTCTCATGAATTTTGAGTAGTCTTTTTTATCCTTCTCCCTACTTTGAGATATGGTTTTTTTGAAGAATTAATTTTATTTTCTATGGTTTTAAATGTTAATAATTTATGATGATTTGAACTCTAATCTTCATTTACTTTTGATCTAGCCAATTGAAATGTTAAAACAGATTGAGAAACATATGTTCTGAAAAGAGCTATAATTTCTACAACAAGGGGAGAGTCACATTTAATTTCATGGTAGAGTATGTCATCCATGGAATTGAGTACAGATAAATAGGGAAATATACTTTGTTGGATGCAAAATTGGAGATTTTAAGATGACAGATTAAAATATCCAATTAAGTTCAGTTGATTGGAAATTGATGCGAGATTATTAGCCCTCAGGGGAGGGATTAGTGAGAGCTCTGGAGTGACAGCCAATATCCTCCTAGCCTAACAACGGAATTAGGGACCAAACTTTGGATTAGTCAATATTCTTTATAGCACTCGGAAGAGGGTAAAAAATAAAATTGCTCATATTTGGCACAAAACAGTTTTTATTTGTATTTTCAAATGATTTTAATTTCTTCACAATTCATATACTCATTGTAAAGGGAAAGGATGCTTTCTTAAATTTTAATTATCTATAAACAAAAACTTTATTTAGTTATCATAATTTTACTTTTGAAAGTTAGTTCTATTTTAGTTAACTTTATTTTTCAACTGCATTGTCGGCACTATTTTTGGTGTGGGGTTTGCCCGTAAGAAGCTGTCGGTCATCGGAATTGAAATCTCGTTGCCCGCTTCGGAAGGACGTTTTTAAAAATTTAGTTTTGAAAAAGATGAAGTCAAACTGACCCCATAATTTTCATAGTTTAAACGAAAGAGCGCTTTACCTCAAATCATGTATCTATCCCGA
>NW_018224663.1:12977-13339 GCF_001263595.1 Phalaenopsis equestris | reverse complement strand
TTAGTGTAGATCCTCTTGCTGTTGAAGATGGTCGGGCTGCCCAAGCTCCTCATTGTAGCAGAGTTTCAGTTTTAGAAATGACAAATCAAGTAGATGAGAGAAGTGTCATATTTTGGAAAAGTCAAAAAATGATTTATTGACTTAGTTGAAGTTGATTATAGCGACACCGGTCAAGATCCCATGGTTTCTTCGTTCCAGAACCACCATTTTCTATTGGAATCACTAAATCCAAATGAATTTACTAAACTCAACTTAATGAGTTCCATATTTCATTTAGACCGTGGGAAGCCTCGTTAGCAACCGTTGGTTACCTCCTCCGAGGGGTTCCCGATCTTCCGATAGAGACGTTTTTATTTATTTGA
>NW_018224663.1:11552-12215 GCF_001263595.1 Phalaenopsis equestris | reverse complement strand
ATATTAGAAATTACCCATTTTCCATTTTGATTGAGCCTAAATGTTCATTAAGGCCAAAATATCCAAAATTACAATTTTGCCCCTAAGGGTCCAAACTTTCATAATTTGTCAAATATAAGTCAAATGACTTTAAAATTTTTATGTAACCTTACTGATAAGTCAATTAAGACATCAAAGGAGAAAATGCGAATTTTCACAATTTAATTTAATTCATATAATTATTTTCATGCAAAAACGTACATTTTCAAGGAAAATTCCAAAAAATGATCAAGACAACTCCTAATCACTTGAAATTTTTATGTGAGCTAGCCCTAGACCAGAAATTTATTGGCCAAAATTTCATGGTTTTTTGAATTTTTTTTATTAAAATTGTTTGAATTATTAGAATTAATTGAAGATTTGGGGACTTTAATAAAAATAAAATATTTTATATGTTGAAAAATATGTTTTATATTTTTGGAAAATCTTTCTGAAGTCAGGGAGCCTAGAGAAATTTATTTTATATTTTTCTAATTTTTATTTATTTTTCTAGAATTATTTTGGTGAACATTCTATTTTTAAGCCTTAAAAAATCATTTTAAGTTTTAAAAATAGATATCTTTATTTTTACACCTTGGAAAAATATTCCAATGATTCCTAAGTGCTTAGGAAATAATTTGAAAC
>NW_018224663.1:10174-11332 GCF_001263595.1 Phalaenopsis equestris | reverse complement strand
ATTTTTTTATTATTTTTTAATTATTAAAAATAATTAAAAATAACCTAAAAATCAAGTTTTTATTTTAAATATATTTTTATTCTTATTAAATCCCCCTGATATCAGAGAACTCAAAAAACTAAGTTTCATAATTTTTGGAGTTATATTTTGATTTTTAAAAATCATTTAAGTTTCAAATTTGATGGTCACTTTTAAAAATCAATTAAAAATATTAAATGATCTTCAAATCCTTTGAATTTTGTATGGTGAGTTCTCTGACTCATGAGCCACAGTGGAGATTAAAAATCAAGTGATTTTAATCTCTATGTTCTTTAAATTAAATGTTTTAAGCAAATTAGGGTTTGCTCAAAACAGTGATGTTTTGATTCTTAAAAATCATGAAATTATTTCTTAAGACTACTCTGGCCATAGGGAGATTACATGAATTTTTGTAGAATTTTCTAAGCCAAATATAATTTTCTATAATTATTTAAGTTGAAAATACATAAAAAATTATAAAATTAAGTTCTCTGTCTAGAGATCTCCTATGTCTTTGAAAAAATACTCAAATTGTGCACCTAGACAGAGGCTACAACATATAAAAATTTGGGGTCAAGGTGATAATCCAATATGAATGGAGAATTGAAAAATCCCTAACCCTAATTCATTTATTAAAAATAATTTATGCACAAATTAATGTGAAAATAATTTCATATGATTCTCCTCTTATTTTTATGAATTTTCTATGAAAAGTTATGAATTTTTGAAGCTTACAAGTATTTTCTGAATTTATTAAATACCCATATTTATTTATTCAAACCACGGGCTGACTGGATCATTGGATCCGTCGAACAGCCACGCGGCGCGCTTCTATTCGACGCCGCCTTCTGAGTCAACTACCACGCGGCCCACCATATCTTTCCAGAGGACTATCCGGCTTGATCTCCGCCATCCATTCAATACACGCGAGAATGAACGGCATCCGTTCATCATCCCCGATGGCCTTAATCGAGAGCCGTCCAACTTAAAACCTTAATATCTCTCTCGTTTCTTAATGGATTTTGATGATTTTTTTTTAAATTGTTCATCTTGAAGAGACGAACACATCTATATGGTAAACATACTATGAAATCAAGCCATCATAAATGGAGAGCTCGCGAAGGCTCGGGAGAGTGAGTG
>NW_018224663.1:9682-10067 GCF_001263595.1 Phalaenopsis equestris | reverse complement strand
TATATGTTTTCGATCCCAGCCGATTTTGGGTGTTGGTTGAGAGCTATGGTAGAGGCTATTTCAGAGGGGGAATTGATAGGGGTTTGGCTTCCTTCACTGTTGTGAAGGTGTAGAGCCAATTTGTTTGAAGTTTGGTGCTGTGCAGGTTTGGATTGAAGTTTGTCCTAGTTTTGGCAGGAATTCAAACTCAAAATTCGATTTCTGTGGTGGAATTGGGAGAGGGAAATGGATTGTAATGTGCTAAGGGACTCTTAGAGAAGCTCTCTGAGGAGTTTGGGAGGCCTTGGTGAAAATTTTTTTTACCCCCCTATTCATGGCTTTGGGGGGGAGCATTTTATAGAAATTGGCCAAGGGGAATCTTGGCTGTGCCATTTTGGGGGTGGCC
>NW_018224663.1:562-3287 GCF_001263595.1 Phalaenopsis equestris | reverse complement strand
TTTTAGGATTTAGACCCAATTTCAGACAAGCGCGTCATCTAAGAACGAGTCTTTGTCTTTGAAACACAAGGCATGGTGTTTCTCGAAGTATCGTCCACTGACTTAGGATAAGTGTTAGAAAATAACTCACTCTTTAAGTTGCTATCAGAATTATATTCTTTCAAGACCTGTAAAAGAGGTGTTATCTCTAAAGACGCCGTAGCTGAAGAAGTTGCTAGTTTGTAGATTTGTTTGTAATAGTTGTCATTTGATTTGTTGCAGATTCTGTAAAGGTTGTTGAAGTTATCTTTGAGAAATCTTTCTGACGTTCTTCGAGTTGGCGTTGGAGTTGTATTTGCTGAACACTGAAAGATATGACTTCAGGATTGAATCTCCATTAACGACTAATATCATCGTCGTTTCTTTAATTCTTTCTTTCTGAGCCTAAGCAGATTTCAAAATTTTGGTCATGTGATCAAAATATTTTTCATTGTCCAAAGATATTTCTGAGTCAATTAATAACCGACCAAAAGACTCAAAATCATTGAACTTTTTCTTAAATATAATATCCGAAGATTTTTCTTAAGAGAGCATTTTAAGTCTCATTAATTAGGGGAAACTTGAACACCAATTTTTGATTATACGTTCACCTCAAGCTTCTTCTCAGGGAGACTTTTTTATTTTGATTTGATCTTTGGATCAAACTTTTCATACCATTTTTTTTTCGTGTTTTGTCGAGAATTACTATATCTAGTAGAGCATGATTTAAAGATTTTGAATGTCTGCATTTAGACACAAATTTTTTATTATGCTCACCTCAAGCGTCTTCTTGGGGTAATTTATTATTATATATATTTTTCTTTGCTCCGTTTATTTTCTGAGAATTACTATATCTGGTGGATCGTATGTTAAGGATTATGTTAAGGATTTTGAATGTCCAAATTACCCTAACTAAGAATCCTCAAATATTTCTTAAGTTGAATTTTGAGATATTATAACTCATTCGTAAGTCAGGACCCAGTCACGTGGCAGGAGATTAAAAGGCTCGTGATATCCCGAATTAATTACTCGTATTTCCACCACATTATTTTATTTTGAAATTTGCTTAGGACATTAATTTCCCCAGTCTAAATTCTTTAAAATGGATGACTCAGTTATTAGGGCATTAATTTCATTCTACTCTGAAGTCACAGTCGTATCAAAACATCCAAATATTTCTTTTGAGGTGATCAATATTTTAAATATTGCACAATTTTAAAAGAAGTCTTCTTTTTATTGATTGGGATGGGAGGGATGGGATAGACTAACATCAAACCTACTAATATCCCTTTTTAAACAAAAAGTAGTGCAGCAGTAGCCAAGAGGCATTTCATTCGTTGGCCATTGCGTAGGAATAAGTTAGAACAAACAAATCGACTGAAGTCATATTGATAGAACATATTTCAGGTTTTTTTTTTCAAGTATTCTTCTGGGATTGTTACGTCCCTATTCCTCAACTTTTCCTCAAGCAAGTCCTTGAAACTTCAACACTCTTCTATGGTGTGTCCAATGAACCTGTGGTATGGGCAATATCTCGGGTGCCCTTTCTTGTTGACCTCGTCAGGCTTTTTTGGCAGGGCAACTTGAACTCGGGATTCTTGATCAAACTGCGAAACATCTTTTTCGCAGCTTCATCTTTAAAATAGTATACCCCATTTTATCGAGCGTTCATGATTGAAATTTATTTTCGTATGTCTGGTAAGGTCTCTGGTGAGACGATTGGTGAGACGATTGTTGAAGATTCTATGAAGATTCTAACGAGAACGTTGGGAAGTTTGTTGATGTTGTTCAGCCTAGATCTGCAACGATCGCTTTCCCCTGCTACCACAGGCAACTGTTCCAGAATGCTTCTCAAATATATTAGTTGTCATGGACCTTTTATGAGGATCCATGTGTTTGATTTCTTCTTGAAGACTGTTAGCCTTGCTGAGTAGCTTCTTGAAGGATTTGATGGTGAGTCCCTTGAGCATGAAAGCTACTGGCCCATGGATGCTTTTGAGTAAGACCTCAATCGCATGATGTTTCTGTAGCTGAGGTTCACCCTTCATGCTAAGGTTTCTCCACCTCAAAATATAATCTACTAGAGTCTCATTAGGCTTTTGTCTTTCTACCATGAGATCTCCAATAGACACATGATGTTGTACTCCGACAAATCTTTTTACGAACAACTGTTCCAACTCGGTAAATGATTTGACCAACTCGTTGGGCAAGTTGGCATACCAATCAAAAGCAACTCCTGACAAGCTAGTGACGAACTGCTGACAGAGTAAAGTTTCATTAGTTCTTGTGTTGCCACAATTGGCTCTGAAATATGTTAGGTGTTGTCTGGGATTTCCAGTCCCAACAAATATTATGAAGTTCGGAGGTGCAAAACCCTTAGGAAATGGTACGGCATCGAATTCTTCCGGGTAAGGTCTACCTTTTAGAATCAATGCACCATCCTTAGACTGATTAAGGCTTCACGAACTTGTTCAACCATTTGTTTAAATTCATTATCTGGTATGACGCTTTGAACAGAGTACCTCTCTGGTTGTTCATCAGAGGCGAACTCTTTTCTTTCATCCTCAACATGAATGATTTCTGGTTGATTCATTCCTGGAGGTGTCATCGAGGTGTCATCTGTTGTGATTTTAGTTGCAATCACAGTAGTTTTCAATTCTTCAACTTTATTTTCAGGGTGGACGATCTGCTCATCCTTTTGTTCGGA
>NW_018224663.1:0-309 GCF_001263595.1 Phalaenopsis equestris | reverse complement strand
GAATTTGATTACCTTTAGATCCATTGAAGATTTCTGAAGAGTGTTACTTCTTTTATTGAGTAGAGATGTAGTTATGTAGACGTCAATTGGATCAACCGAAATTATATTTTCGGAACCTTTTTCAGGTTCTTTCAAATATTCTTTCAGGATCATGATATTTCCTTCTTTAAAATTCCTCTCAAGCCAGTCCTTGAAAACAAAACATTCTTCAATTGTCCTAACAATCCGTGATATGGGCAATAATTTGGTTCATCATTCTTGTCAACCTCTTCAAGCTTCTTTGGTTCTGGCAATTTGAATTCCGGATTC
>NW_018224662.1:0-5015 GCF_001263595.1 Phalaenopsis equestris | reverse complement strand
ATGGAATGAAGCTAGGGTCCAAAGTATCTGACATCATTGCAGCGATTGATAGTGAAATGGAAGAATAAGAGCAGGAGGTCCAGCAAGGTCCTCCATATCAAATAATCAATGATTGAAGAAAATGTAGAAAAGCTCAGGGCCGAGATTTCTGAGTTGGCTCAAGAACACGAAGTTTCCTTCGACAATAATGATGAAGATTTTGACTATAATGATTACTTCGAAGAGGATTTCATGGATATCCATGTTATCCATGTCATTGAAACCAAAACCAAAGCCGCTACATCTGTGCGTGAGGCTCAACCTCTCATCGAAGAGAATGCCATAGATGAGCTACGTAGGGCTATTATCCTAAGGGATGAGCAAGTTAGTCAATTGGAGAAAAAAAGAGATGGCCGCAGCCATGACCACCATGACCACCATTCAAGGGCAACCACAAGCACCGCAACTAGCATCTCCAGATGCCAACCAATCGGAGATAGTACCCATTACAAATGAAAGAAGAGAAGTTGCCTCGGGAAATAGAGATGAGAAATAAAAGAAGGATTCTCCATCCGATGTTATGCTAGAGAAAGAATTTAAGCAAATGGTCGAACAAGTTCGAGAGGCCTTAACCCAATCTAAGGGTGGTGCATTAATTCTAAAGGGTAGACCTTAACCGGAAGAATTTGATGTTGTACCCTTCCCCAAGGGTTTCGTGGCCTCAAACTTTAAAATTTTTGATGGGACTGGAAATCCCAGACAACATATAGCACACTTCCGAGCCTGTTGTGGCAACACAAGGAATAGTGAAGCTTTAGTCTTCCAAAAGTTTGTCAGCAGCTTGTTCAGCAGCTTGTCAGGGGAAGCATTCGATTGGTATGCTGATTTACCCAACAGATCAGTAAAAACCTTTTTCGAGCTGGAATAATTATTTTTGAAGAGATTTACTGGAGCTCAACACCATGTCTCTATAAGAGAACTCATGATGGAAAAGCAAAAGCTGAATGAGACTTTGGTGGTTTACATTTTGAGGTAGAGAAACCATAGCATGAAATGTAAACCCTAGCTACAAGAAAATCACACAATTGAGATCTTACTCAAAAGCATTCATGGGTCAGTAGCTTTCATGCTCAAGGGACTCACCATCAAATCCTTCGAGAAGCTACTTAGTAAAGCTAGCAGTCTTCAAAAGGAAATCAACCATATGGATTCTCACGAGAAAGTCAAGGCAACCAGAGTATTTGAAAACAAGTCAGGAACAGTAGCAACTGTCGATAGAGGAAAACAACCAATGAAGATATATCCAGAAAAATCCTCGCCAATCTTGATCACAGCATGCTCAGAAACAGAGTAACTAGTCCAATTAGTGACCGCCTCAAGAAGTATCACCTCGAACAGGGAGTAAGAGAATATCTATGGAAGAACAAAAAAAAAGATGTATTCTTTCAAAGATGAAGCCATATAAAAAATGTTCAGAAGTCTGATGAAGAAGCCTAAGTTCAGACTACCAGATCCAAAGAAACCCGAAGAGGTCGATAAGAAGGATCAACCGAATTATTGCCCATACCACAAGTTGCTTGGGCACACTGAAGAAGAATGTTTCATCTTTAAGGATTGGATTGAGAAGAAACTTAATCCATAAATAGTATTACGGTCGAGCTGATTTCTGTGATTAAGCCATATATCAGGGAAGAGGGATGGAGTACAACTTGGGACAAATTCAAGAGGGTCTCAAATCAAATCCAGAATTCATCAAGACAATCATCCACATACACTAGAAAAGATTGATGGAGTGCGATTTGGAGAAAATCATCTAAGAAAATATTGAACCAAATTCAGAACGCGTAAAAAAAAAACTTCCGTTCAAAGTCTTCAGTCTGTCAAGCTCAAGATGAAGATTTCATCACAAGAGCCGTCATTGTTAGAGAAAAAGATAAAGAAGAATGCCATCGTGAAGATTGATAATAAGAAGGGTAGGATAGGGGCTGCCTTTGCTAGATTGGTTGTCTCAGATTCGGAGAAGAAAATCCTTGAACCCTTGATTTTGTATGATTATCTTTTTGCCCTTCCGGGGTCTTATGAGTATAATGATCATGATTTCAACTTCCTTTTAACTGTTTCTAGTGATGATTTAATCGATTATGACCAATCTAACTTTGATCTTGATTCCCGAAATGATCCTTAAATCATACTTGAGTCTGGCGAACTCGTTAACAATACCGAAGAAGACATCAACGATAACAGCTACGACAACACCGAAAGTGAGGAGCCAATCCTCGAGCATCACGGTACACTACTTGCCATCAACTTAGATCTTTTCAACAAAGAAGAAACACCGAAAAATTCAATAAAAGTACCTCAAGAAGAAGAAATTATAGAAATAAACTTGAGGAGCGGGAATGTGTTACCCTCGAGAACAGCTTAAGTGGATAAAGGAGAATAAATAGTAACTCGAGAAGAACTACATCCTCCTTCACTAGTGGAAGAAACACATAACCAAGAGAATATCGGAGGACCATACAAAGTGGATTACAACGTGCTAGCTCATCTTAGGAAGTTGCCGGCCCGATTAAGCATCTAATAAAGTTGTCGGCTAGATTAGGCATCTAGGATGCTCTAATCCTATCAAAGGAGATGAGAGAGTCTCTGGTTACAGCTTTGCTCGACTCAGAGATGTTCTTAGCCCAGTTAGCCAACATATCCTCAGTGAAGTTCGCTCGTTGAATGTACAGTCTGGGGTGACCTTCACCGATGAAGATTTGCTGCTCGGTACAGCCGACCACAACCGACCACTCTACCACTCTACATCTCCATATCTTCGTTAACATCAGCAGATTTGTATTGTCCAGAGTTTTAGTAGATCCTGGAGCATCACTCAACTTGATGAGTCTATGAACATTGGCTTATTTGGACATCGAAGCTCAAGAGCTTGCGATCGATAAAATATTGCTAAGATGATTCAACTAAAAGGGAGAAAGAGCCATTGGATCCATTACATTGTTTATGAAGGTTGGAGAACTAGCAACAACCGACTAGCAACAACCGTCAAATTTCAACAACCATCAAATTTCATATCATCAACGTTGAGACCTCTTTCAATGCTCTACTTGGTCAACCGTGGATTCATGAACACAACATGATTCCATAGTCTCTACACCAGTGCATAAATTACTACAAAGAAGGACAAGAACATTGCATCAAAGGAAATCTACAATCGTTTTAAGTTCATGAAGTTGGCATTCATGAAGATGCTGCCTACTAAGCGCCTCCAAAAAAAACTGTCTTCTCTCGTGAAATTGCAACAAACAAAATTAAAGATCCAGAAGAAGTACAATGGCAGGGCCATTCAAATCCGCTTTAGCGAGCTTCCACTACTCTCTTAAAACAAGTTGGTAGAGGAATCCGCTTTAGCGAGCTTCCACTACTCTCTTAAAATAAGTTGGTAGAGGTTCTTTTAGTTTACGCACTGAGGTCAAGGTCGGGGACGTGTACGAGTAAGAACCAACTTAATCGTTGAACAGACTAGGCCAACCATCAACATCAGTGATGAAGATAGTTTCAAAGATGAAATAATGATGACAAAACAGAGGAAACCTCAATACGAGATATCCTTAGAAGATGCAGACAAAAGCAAATATGAGACGATGTATGATAGGATAAACCACTATGTGAATACTATGACCAGAGGTGAAGGAAGTTGGTAGTGCTAGTCCAAAGCCGATCAAATTTTACCATACTTCTACCTCTACTAATATTGAAAATCATGTAAATTTGGATAAGGATCCTAATGAATTAATGGAATTGCCTTTTGGCTGCTTTTCGCCTTACATACAAAAGTTAATTCAATAATGACATTTGCCAAAACAAATGCCAAAAGATAAGTTACAACATTTTAAATAGTTATGGAGTGTTAAAATTCAAACTCCAAACTCAAAAAAGGGTCTCGAGTTTGGTACAGTCGGACTAGTCGATGATTCTGAATTTTGCATGGTTGTTATTAGTGTAGTGAATCCTATTAGTGAATCAGGAGAGGATTGCCTCAATATAGAGGATGACTCTACTGATCAACTAATAGAAGATGCTCTGCCAAAATTTGAGGAGGAAATTAAATCAGCGGTTAATGAGTTGAATGAAATCAACCTCGAGACTGAAGAACAACCCCGACCTACATTTATAAGTTCTGAACTTAACGATGAAGAATCTCTACAGTTGAGCAAGTTGTTAACAGAATTCAAAAATTGCTTTGCATGGAGTTATGATGAAATGTCAGGACTGTCTGCAGAAGTTACAGTTTATAAACTCGGGGTAGATAAAAATGTAATCCCAGTAAAACAAGCTCCAAGAAGAATGCGCCTCAAAATAAAGCAACATGTCATCGCCGAGGTAAGGAAGTTAATAGACGCTAACTTTGTAAAAAAAGAGCAATACCCCACATGGTTAGCCAATATTGTACCGATCAAGAAGAAAAATGTACAAATCCGTGTCTGCGCCGACTTCAACGAGTTTCCACTACCAATACCAAAAATGATGGTGGATATCGCTTCTACAGATGAAATCTTCTCTTTCATGGATGGATCATCGAGATACAACCAAATCAAGATGGCTCCCGAGGATGCAACACTTACAGCCTTCAGGACGCCGATCAGAATTTTCTACTACACAGTGATGTCATTTGGGTTAAAGAATGCCGATGCAACATATCAACGTGCAATGACGAAAATTTTTGACGACCTCATTCACAATCAAGTAGAATGCTACGTGGATGATTTGTTCATCAAAAAAAAAATAAAAAATAGACCATTTGTGTGATTTGAGGATCGTGTTTGAATGGTTACAATGATATGACCTTAAAATGAATCCCTTAAAGTGTGCCTTTGGCGTTACCTCTGGGAAGTTTCTAGGATTCGTTGTCCATCATCGGGGAATCGAGATCGAGCCAGACAAGATTAAAGCTATCTTGGAAATGCCTCCTCCTAAAACCTTAAAAAAACTGTGTTCCTTTTAGGGGAAGTTGGGATATCTGAGACGCTTTATTT
>NW_018224661.1:0-3857 GCF_001263595.1 Phalaenopsis equestris | reverse complement strand
TTTCTAATGGTGAGGGCTCCTTGTCTAGTTTTCTACAAATATTCAATCGGAAATTCTTATGGCTATTAAAGATTATGGATATTAAAGAGGAAAAACTAAACGTCAACCAAAAGTGAGGTCAACACGGCGCCAGACTAGTGCCGACAGCTACTCAGCGCCGATGGTGCCAAAGGCAGTTCAGCCCCCATTTCTAGAAGGTTTGATGTATTTGGACAATTTTTGAAGAGTTTTTGGAGGTACCTCATGGAGAACTGAACTTGGGCTTTATTTGGGGCTAAATTTTATCAGAAAAGGGGCTCCTCTACGTTCATTTCACTCTACAACATTCCACCACGCTACATTTCCATAATCCATCTTCATTCCACCACATATTGGAGTCAATTAATAATTTTGTTTTCATAGTTTAGAGTTCTTATGGTGACATTTAGTGTGAAACTTTCTGTAAGAGTGTTGGAGAAGGAGAAAAGTGAGAGAGTTCTTCTTCCTGCATTTCTAAGGAAAGGGTACAAACGTTTGGAGAAGCTCTGGTGAGATTTTGGCATAGTTTCCTTAAGGTTCCAAGAACTCTTCTCTTTGGCCATGGAGAGCTCCATTTAAAGCCATGGCTGTCTCGTGAAGGTCAGGGCTTGGAGTTGGGTGCTAAAGCTTGTTGAGGTGGAGGGAAGAAAGCTCTAATGGCCAATGGGAGTGAGCCAAGTCATGGAGGTTCAATTTTGGGTGTTTGCCACTTGGGGGAGGGAAGAAAAACTCCCTTGGGCTGGCTGTTTTCGACGGTTGAGGAGGTGGTTGGAGATTTTTTAGTTAAGACCCATAAATGGGATAAGATCCCTTAAATTATGGGACCCCCATAGCTTACTTGGGTGGTTTAAGAGGGTTTAGCCTGGTCAATAAGGTGATTAACCCTCAATGATAAGTGATGATGGAGGTGATATTTTAGTTAAGGCCCATAAATGGGATAACATCCCTTAAATTAGGGAACCTTTGGTCCATACCTTACTTGGGTGGTTTAAGAGGGTTTAGCTTGGTCAATAAGGTGTGCTTAGTGGCTGTAGAAACCTTAATTTGGTGACTTTATGATGGCTAAGTCAATTTTGGTGTATGGGCTTAATTTGGGTTAAAATGGCTAAAAGTTGGGTTTGGGTTAGGCTAGTCATGACTTTGAGCTCAATTGATTTATCAACATTGTGTAAATGATTGTCATGAAGGTTTTTGGTGAAGGATTGAATTGATTTTGAGTTCAATTGGAAGCTCAATTTGAAGGATTTTGGGATCTTGGTCAATTTGGGCAAGTTGGGCTAGTGTTGGACTAGGCTTGAGTCTAGATTTGGCTAAGTACAAATTTATGGTTGATAATGGTCTATAGGAATGTCATGAAGAGTTTATGTCATGAAGAGTTTTCAATATCAATTGGGTGTCAATTTTTGGGTTAGGGCATTCAATTTGGTGAATTTTGGGGACAGCCAATTTGGGGCAAATTTAGGGATTTTGAATTTGGGTTAAAATTAAATGAAATTAAGCCTTCACCAAGGCCAATTGAAGGTCAAATTTGATTTTTAGTATTGTTATGAAGAATTTAGGATTCAATTTGGGGCAAATTGAGTAGGCTATGGGGTTCAATTAGGTGAGATTAGGTAATAGGACCAAAATTTGGGGTTTGACTTAGATCAAAATTGAGCTAAAAGCATGGGCTAATTAGGCATAGATTTGCTTTAGATTAGTTATGTGAAAGATTAATTTGAGTTTATAATGGAAATTGAGGGGAATTGGACTCAAATTGATGGACATTTGAGGTGAATTTAAGAAAATTGGGCGTTTAAAGGCACTTTGGGGGTTTTGGTCAAAATAGTCAAATTGGCCAAATTGGGTTCAATTAAAATGCCCAAATTGGTTTTGAAAACATTTTGAACGTTTTTTGAGGTTTTGATAAAGTTTGGGGTGCCAAGGGTATTTTTGTAATTTTGGCAATTATGGGGGTATTTTGGTAATTTTGAAGCATTTGGGTGGTTTTGGGTAATTTGGGTATTTTGAAATGGTTTGAAATGATTTTTGAATAAATTTTTGTATTTTGGGTGAATTTAATGATTTTGACAAATTTAGAGTTTCAATGGCATTTAGGTAATTTGGGTGAATTTGAGGGGCAAAACGCCAAGTTGGACATTTTGATAGACTTGGGGTACCAACCACTCTATATGAGCTATGGACCAATGAAATCCCTATTTGGGTTTTCTATGTACTGGTCTTAGCTAAACCTAGCCTATAGTTAGTGGGTCTAAGGGACCATCAACCTGAGTCTCCCAAAGGATCAAGGGCTTAAAGTCTAACAATTTGGGTTTAAGGATTGTGAGTGATTGTGGGTGATAGTGAGTTTAGTGAGTGAATTAGCTCCTTACCAACACCCACATTAATCCCTAAGGTCAGATAGCCCTATGTGAACTCTCCTTAAGCTCCCCCATAGTGACCCCACTTACTGAGTGCTAAAGGTTAGGATCAATGTGTAAAGCTTCAAGTTGAGCAAAGAGGAGTTTAGAGTTTCTAATGGTGAGGGTTCCTTTTCTAGTTTTCTAGGAATTTTCAATAGGAAATTCTTATGGCTAGACCCTAGGCTACTAAGAAGGGAAAACTAAACCTCAACCAAAAGTGAGGTCAACATGACTATTCAGTCAAAAATATGGCACCACTTCATTTCTGCCACACTGTTGCCAACAAATCATTTGGTTGATGTTATTAAAGATAGGGTTGTACACCTTCAGAACATGAAGGCAATAAATGTGGGTGCACTTATAGTTCAACATGCTCGAAGTATTTCTGGTAGTTCTACAGATGGAGGATTGGGATACCCTGCCTTGATTTTCACTCTATATGAACAATCAAGAGTAGAATCCCATAGAAATGAAGAGATATTGCAGCCACAAAATCCAGTTGGGAGACATATAATTTAGAGAGTAGAATAATTTTTTGAGTCTATAAGTGGAAGAAGAGATAGACCCTCTATATCTTCTATAGGGGCATCTACTTCTAGATCTGTATCACTTGATGGTATTATGGATTAACTGATGATTCAAGAGATGGATATAATAAATATTCAAAGTTAGTTGAGAGAGATAAAAGCAAGGGATAGGAGCAAGGGATGCATATAATGATGAATATCAACAGAAGAGAGTTCAACATGATATTGAATTTGAAAATGCCATGCTAAGACACCTTAGGGGTGAACCTAATGTGGACTTTCCTACGTGCCCCAGTTTCACTCCCTATGCTTCCATCCATGATGATGAAGAAGAAGAATCAGATGATGAAGGAGATGAAGATTGATGTTTTATGAGTCTTGTTTAGTTGTTTAGATGTCTGTTTGTTGTTTATGTTTGTATTAGGATGTACTTTTATTTTAAACTTGTTATAGTAGGTAAAGACTTTTTATGTTGTGTTGTCAACTGAAGCTGTAATAGTTATTGTAAACTTTCATTTTTTCTGCATTTTTAATACTTTCAGCTTAGTTTGTCAGTTTAGTTTTTCAGTTTTTGTATTTATGTTTTTAATTCTAAGCAAGTTCTCTAGAATATATTACGTTTTATTTAATGCTTTAAAGCCTGTATGTTGTTTTACAGTTAGTACCTGCAATATACCAGAGCCCAGTTTCCTAGTCAGAAATCATCTACAGGTTAGTTTTTTATTTTCATGCATTTACTGTTTTCTTTCATCTGTTAAATTTTATATTCAAAATATTTTTAAATTCACTTAAAAACTTAAGTTTTGAGAAAAGAAAAAAAAAAAATATTTTTAAAGTCACTTAAAAACTTAAGTTTGGAGAAAAGAAAAAAAAAATATTTTGCAAAGGAGTAAACTAAATTTTATTTGTC
>NW_018224660.1:1639-17412 GCF_001263595.1 Phalaenopsis equestris | reverse complement strand
TAATGAAGTTATATAAGCACGGTCTTTTAACCCAACGAAGATTGGGGCAGTTTATTTAGTGCGGTGGCGTTTTCAAAACGCACCATGTCTGTTTGGGTAAAATGCATTATGACAGCTTATGCGTTTTTAAAACGTTGAAAACATTATTTTCACACCGCTCCTATCTAGGTGCGGTGGCAGCTTTCAGGTTGCAGTATGGTTTTTCCAAAAAAAATAAAAATTTGTAATAATTACCGCACCTAGCTTATCAGCAGATTATTCAATAAGATGCAGCTGACTCAAACAGACCCTAAATAAGCATGACCTTTTGATTAGAGTTAAAAAAAACGATCTTGCGGCTTGTTTGTGATGAAATTCAAATTTAATAAAAGGAGAAATTGAAAACTTAATCTGGTATTTTTTTTCTAGAATGTTCTCGAAATTAAAACAAGGTTGAATTAAAATTTCTAAATTGATTCAGGTTATGTTTCAAATCTAGTTTCCCACTTTTCTCTAATAGGAAGATAAGTTCCTCTCTAGGAAAGAGGAAGATCATTTTTGAAGTTGCTCTCAAAACTTCTTCTTTTTTTGCTTTTGAGAAATAAGTATAAGTCATGATAACAAGTGAAAATATTAAATACCAAAAGAATGGCTCGAAGTAAAGCCAATCAGATTAAGCAATGTAAGTTAGAACACTTTGTTCTAAAAAGAAACTTTGTTTGTTTTTATTTTATTATTAATTTTTAAATTTAAAACTTTTTTAATATTTAAACATATTAATTTGTGCACTACTGACGCGTACGTGAAATCATAGCAAAATGGGTGTCATTTCTAGATAAATTTGATGTTCCGAACGTGCTCGCATGGTCTGTTTCTTCATCTGAGGTCGTCTGGACAAATTCGTCGACGATCGGGTCAATTTAAGCCAATTTCACGTGCGGTGTGGCGAACAATATTGGTCGAGCGACCCTCACCTAAGCATCGACCAAGGTTTAGCAGAACGCTCCTGACATCGAGTTGCTCGACACTTGCAAAAATGTCTCTAGTTCGGGTCACGAGGGCTTTCATTTTGTTTTAAATTTGTTTTTGGTTTTGGTTAGTGAATTGTGGTGTTTGCATCGCTTCAAAGATCGGAAACCCCTAAGTCTCAAAAGGTATATCTAAGGCATTCACAATTCCTATAGGAAATCGACCCGAGTTTTGATATGTTGGTTCCGATCGAATCAACCGAAAGTTGAGGATTTGAAACCACACATATGAAACTACAAATAATCAAGAGGCGGCTTGAATTTTCTAATAGGTGTGGGTCCTGACATTAGTCCTCTAAGAAAGTCAACAAAAAAGTCCTATGACTAGATCCTAAACTCTAGATAAGGAAACAAACATCACAAAAAATGTGGTCAACACATATAGATAAGGATGTTATTCTTGGAGAATTCATGTTGACTGGTTGAAGTGGGGTAATGCATCGAGCAGATAAAATTGTCATAGTCATGATTTAGTAGGGTTATCGTAAATCGAGTGGTGGACAAGAATAGATAGAGATGTATTAGACATGGTTCAATCACATTAAATGTCGACCAACTAATGAGCCTTGTGAGTTCTCAAGATCTACTTGACCAAGTAATGTCGACTTCAAATATTGATCAGTATTGACAAATTTTTATTTTTCATAATAGTTGCAGTGATCTGTAAAGCTATATTTATGCTACAGATAGATTTTTATAATTTAAGAGCTTGGATGTATAACCGATTATATTCGGGACCAAAAACACACATAAATGAGTTTTTTATTGGTGTTGAGTTCGTGTAGGTGGCACATAGCTGCCCATTTATGATTCTAAGGGTATGTTTTATTGTCCTCGTGCAAAGCACAAAATGAAGTGTATTTGTGACCTGAAGAACTTAAATTGGATCTTTACCACAAGGGATTCAAACCAAATTATTGGTATTGGATAGCACAAGGTGAGCAAGAACCAGAAGTTCAGTACAATAAAAGAGGAGCCTCAACAAGTTATGACCCTCTAGCAAAGGAATATGATTCTAATACATACAAAGAAATGGTTCATGACACTCACACAACTCTTTTGGTTGAGAGTCTTCCACACGAAAGTGAAACACCAAACAATGAATCATAATAGTTCTATGACCTACTAGCGCTTCAACCTTTATGGGACTGTTGCATCACACATACGGAGTTATTAGTAATGTTGAGAATATTGATCATCAAATCTGATTTTAATATCTATAGAGAAGCATTCAATCAAGTAGCAACATTATTGAAAAAGATGAAACCTATAGGAAAATTAGTGTCAAATGATATATACAAAATAAAAAAAGTTAGTATCAAAGTTAGGGTTATAATTTGAGGGTATCAAGGGTAAAGTAAAGGATAATGTGAAAGCTAGAATGGATCTAAAAGTGTGTTGTGAGAGGAGGATCTTAGAACTTTAAGAGAAAAATTCAAATAAATTAATAAATCCCAAAGCTACAAATTGTCTTACACTAGATCAACGGAGAACAATATTTGAGTGTGTGAGTTCTTTGAAGTTTCCCAATGGTCGTGTCTCAATTTGAGTTGTGGTTTTGACTTCGGAATGGGGAAGGTGTTTGGAATGAAGAGTCATGATTGTCATATATTTTAATAGTGCTTATTACCTATTGCATTCCATGCTTTACCAAAGTTGGTGCTTGTTCCCTTGATCAAAGTAAGTATATTATTCAAAGAGATGTGTACAGGGACTGAATGTTTGCTCGTTGAGAAATCTTGATGCGAGTATTCCCTTAATATTATGAAAGCTCGAGCAGATATTTTCTTCTGCTTTCTTTGAGTCTATGGAGCATTTTCTTATACATCTATGTTATGAGGCTACATTGGGGGGTTCTAGTGTACTTAGTACAAATGGTTGTATTCCTTCGAGAGGTATGTTTTCCCGATGCATACAATTGTGAGTTGCATTTTATTTCATACTAAAAAACCTCCATATTCAATTTAAAATATGTTTGTGTTGCATATTTTTAAATAAATAAAAAAAGGTTAAGAATAATTCACATCAAGAGGGATCGATCTGCGAAGCATTCTTCATGCAGAAAATAATTACTTTATGCTCCTATTATTCTGAACAAGTACATCAAACATGTCATACTGTAGATGACATGCCTTCACAGCCAAAATTTATTTATATTTTAAATGTCAAAAGAACCATCGTTGAGGCATGGTACAAGATATCAAAGTGATAAAGAGATTCATGTAGCTAAATTATAAATCATAATGAATTGTAAACGAAGTCAAACCATTTTTACAATAAGATTCATGGTGCCCAAACTCAATCGTATAATTTTTTATTGAGAATGTTATATATATATACTAATTAACTCAATAGTAGAAATGACAAAGATGTGAGCAGATTATTCATCAACAACTTGAACACAAAAAATGAGTCTATAATAAGTAAGAAGCTGGTTAAAGCAGAGTTTTCGACATGATTCAAATTATATGTACATTGAAGCAACTCTTCAAATCACATGTACATAATATAATCGTCACATTTGAAGTTGGACTAATAGTACATTTGAAATTTTTATGGGTCCTTAATATAAGCAACAAAATCACGAATCAGATATTACTAGATCTTGCCTGGGAGCCTAATTGCAACGTTGTTACATGGCAAATAGTTGATGTAAACAATTATAGATTATATTAGAATATAAGAGTTTGTGGTGTGAAGGAATGAAGATATATAATTATTGTGTTGTTGTTAAATGAAACAACATAGAGAAAGCGAGATTAGTTATTACGACATACTTGACAAAGCAATTCAATTGCAATATCTGGATTATGTCAACTACATTATATACTTGTTCAACTGTCAGAGGTTCAATTCTGTTTCAAATCGAGGAACCTGAACACTTACACCTTATGATATCATTGAATTCAAAATGAGCAGACGATATGCAAAGTTCGATTCATTTGTTCTAGCACGTAAGTTACCGATGTTTATTACCTTTGATACCCTAGTAAAACAAGAGATAAAGTTGATTTGGTTGTGGTTATGAAGAATACACCAAGAAAAATTATTAACCTGCATAGTATAAGAGGAAGGTATGTTAGATTTTCATATTTATGGCAGCACAAACGGTTAAAAGATTTCCTTAGAGGATACCAAAGAAATTTTTAAAGATGTTCCTCATGATATGGATGAGGATGTTGATGACATTGAGGAAGAAAAGTTCATCTTCAGCGATGAGTTCCTCTAATGAAACTTAATAACAATTGTATGTAAATTTGAACAAGTGATTAATGCTACTTTTCTTCTTTTAGTTTTGTTACTTGGTGATGTAGCTTCAATAAGCGTCTTACTTTAATTTTGCACCTTCATGTCTTTACTTTTGCTACTTTGTCTTACTTTCCTTTTTTTTGTTTTAGGTGAAATTAACATATGTTTAATCTTTTGCTCTTTCCTTTGTTTACTTTTATTCCACTCATGATTATTTTTGTTATATGTACTAATTTTTTAATGTCTTTCCTTTGTTTACAGATGGCCATAGGTGGTGCAGGTGATCAGCCGCATGAAAGACCCCCTGTTCTGGGGACATTAGAGACCACCAACAGGGGGGCAGGAAGAGGAGGTTATTTTCTTCTGTTACTACTCCATTACCACTTTCAAACCTACACCCTCACCAACCATTGCCAAACCACCTGCGTCACTTACTGTCCCGCCTACTGCTGCCACACTTTTTGTGCCTCTTGCTTCCTCATCTGCTGCTCCCACACCTACTCCCCATTTGCTGTGACTACTGCTACTGACACACCTACTCCACCACCTGCTGTGATACGTGCAAAAACACCCACACTTCTATCCCGACCAAATTCAGCCCAAGCCCCTCGACCGCAACCATCCCTTGAGAGTACATATACTGTCGAAGGGGGACTCATAAGTTATTTTTATCATTATACTATGTTTGTTCTTCATTTTATATATTTTTGTGTGACTAATTTTTTCCTTAAGAAGATTCATTTTTCAAAAGATGTTCATCACCTGCATGACTGAGATAATGTGGAGTAGAAACAATTAATAGTATCTCTCTTGGAAGCAAAACTCTACTGTCATTTGGGACTCGTGGTTTAGTGAGTTTGAGGTATGATCATGTAATTTGAATAACAATTATAAATTAAATTTATCTTGTTATACTAAAACACAAATTGTATTTTACATTGTAGAGGTCCTTCACCCGACACCCAGAGCATCACCACCAGATCCACTGAATCTTCGAGATTCGGGGCAGGCATCGGCTTAGGGACATGTCCATCAAAGTCTAATGGAAGGGCGGCATGCCTAGATTGGTGAGGGCCTCTAGGGCCAGTTGATCACAACCCTTGACTCTCTTGCTTACGAAAGGAAGAGACAGACGACCCCGGCAAATCGGGTGACAGAGGGGGCCAAGGGAGTTACGCTCCATATTGAAGAATCAGTCCCATCGATGTCGGGGACGCAACGATGGGTCTCGCAGCATGTTGACCTCTTTTTGGGTTGAGGTCTAGCTTTTTCCTCTTTAGCAGCCTAGGGCTTAGCCATAGGACTTTCCTGTTGATTATTCCTAGAGAACTAGAAACGGAACCCTCACAATTAGAAATTTTAAACTCATTTATAACTTCCACATGTTGATCCCGACCTCTAGCACTTAGTAGGTAGGGTCAGTTTAGAGGATCTCAAAGAGAGTCCCCATAGGATGGTCATGCCTTAGGCCTACCCATGGGCAGTCTGGTTGTGGTTAGGCTAGCCTGCACACACCTTCTCACATACCTCGAACCCTAAGACCCCTTTAATTTGGTCTCTTAACTCCTTTTGGAAAGCTCATATGGATGGAACCAAACCGCTAACCCTTAGCTAAGAGTGTTAGGACCAACGTTTGTCCCAGCATTTTGAACATCCAAAATGAGTCCTCATATGGCTCCTATTAGTTTGGCATGGTTTCATAGCTTGTTTGCCCATTATGGCCCAAAATAACCAAATTACCAAAACAGCCCTACAACCCTAATTTTTGCCAAAAATCCCAAAATTACCCAAAATACCCAAATTTTAAGAAAATTCATTTCATGGCTCATCACCAAATCAATAATCAAATCATTCGAAATCAAAATCATTCAAAATCAGGCATCATGCCAAAATTCACCAAAAATACAAAATAAATTCAAAATCCTTTCTCATGCAAATTAACCAAGCCAAGAACAAACCATGAAGCCACTCCCAAGCCATAGGTGAGCCATGAGAGTCATGCCTCATCACCATGCTATTAATGGCAAGGGGACAAACCACTTTTAAATATCCTTAAGATCCTTTTTAACCCACTTGATGAAACACCCAACCTCATGCTTATGGCAAATCACTTTGATAGGGATCTCACCATGCTCATTAAGTTGAATCATCTAATTTCCCTCAGTATCCAAACCCTCCTTGGTGAGTGAACCCAACCCCAAATATGACTTGACCCAATTTGAACCAAAATAGCTCTTCCCCGATCCATTTCAATTCAATGCCTTTACACATGGCCGACCCCAATTGACTTCAGCAAAACCAAGCCCTGACCTCCCTGAGTCAGATGGTGACCCCTCCCTAGCAGGCCGACCACCTTAGCTGCCGAAAAATCCAAGTCCAAATGCTCCACCTAGGCCAAAACTCAAAATTGAACCCATCCAAGCTGCCTCATTCCAATTGGACACTTGAACTTTTCTTCACTCCACCTAAGCTAGCTTTTCCACACACCAATTGCTCCTCATGGCCTCTCCTCCCCTCTCTATTTAAAATCACCCTCCACGGCTAAGGGGAGAGAGCTTGAAATTCCTTGGGGAGACTCTGTCAAACTGTTCCTAGATCTTCTTTAAGACCTCTGGAGTTCAACCCAACCATCCTCAAGCCCTCAAACCCACTACCTTAGCTCAATTTTGGAGCTCAAAATCAAGCTTAAAATAGGACATCCCTCTAGACTCCACCAAATACAAATTAATTACACCCACACCATCCCCTGAGTGAGAGAAGAAGATCCCCCATAGAAGACCCATCACCAGACCACCCTAGGGTGGACTTTGATCGAACCCCTAAATTGGCCTTGGTCTTAGACATTTCCCTGCGGCTTGAGGCTTCATCTAGGAGCTCTTTGGACTCAATGCAAGCTTTTGGAAGCACCCAATCGAGGTCACACCTCTTGGGCAAAGGTATCAAACCTTAACCCTAAACTGAGCTTCATTTGATTCTCCATGCTTATATAATTGATTTAATACTTGACTAATCGTATGGATATGTTCTCCTAATTAAGACGAGTGTATAAGAACAAACTGCACTTAATTTAATTGAGTATCGAGAGAGATATTAAGGTTTGAATGTGGACGGTTCTCGGGCTAGGTATTTGGGGACGATGGCCCATAGCCGTCAGATCGCCCGTTTAATGGATAGATGCTCCAGATTGTGTCGGACAAGAAGATGGGACGATACAACAAAGATGCATGGCAATTAACTCAGGTGGCAGTGTCAAATAGGAGCGTGTCGCGTGCCTTTTTCGGATCTGCCTAGGTTGACGCAGCGCCGCGTCACTTAAGTAGATAAATAGGGTTTTATTTTATTTATTTAATAGCCAAAACTTCAAAAATCTATATCTTGTTGTAGAAAAATCATAAAAATAAAATAAAAATACTCTCTTGCTCAGTGAACAGAGGAGAACAATGTGGAAATAATTTCAAGTTTATTTGATGCATGTGTAATTTTTAATTAATTAAATACAATATTTAGTCTTTTGATTATCCATTTGCATAGACATTTCACCATGACATGGGACCATGGGGCTTTTGATGTCTCTGTTGTTGGGTATCTCCTCTGATTTTTCAAGAGAGATATCTAATTTTCAAGTTAATGGTCTCTATTTTGGTATAAAAATTATAATAATTAAAATAATCATATAAAAATACAAAACTTGTTTTGGTAGGTTCACTGTGATCAGAGAACCCTAGGAAAAATATAAACTTGATTTAAGTCATTAAAGATAAACCTAATTGTCACCAACTATTAAAAATGAATAAAAATAAATTTGGAGTAATTATAAATTTAAATGACATAAAAATTATTCTTCACTATAATTTAATGCTAGAGGGGCTCCCCATAAAAATTTCAAGTTAATTGAAGTTAATTTGACCACTCAAATGAATTACTTAAGTGAAATGACATTTTTGGCATTAAAATAATTATAATGATTAAAATATAACTCAAAAAATCACCAAATTGGCATTGAGAGCTTCTTATGACTAGAGAATCCTGAGAAAAATAAAATTAGAATTAAACCAAATACTTCATTTTTCAGTTATTTTTTAGCATTTAAATAATTAAAAAATTAATTAAAAATCATAAGAATTGTAGAATTATAAAAAAAATTGTAAAAACACACTAAAATGACACATTTGGCTTCCTTATCACTTGAAACTAATTAAAATAATTTTCCTAATTTTATAAGTCAAAATATTAATTTTTAAAGGCTTAAAAGGAATTTTCTTTAATTTTTCACTAAAATAATTCTAATAATTAAAATATAAATAAAAAAAATATGAATTTTTTTTTCTTTGGGTTCCGTGGACTCATAGAAATTTAATACAAATAATTCTAATAATTAAATTAAACCTCTAAAATACATGAAAATTGTTCCACCAAATGGTCCTCTACACTAGGTGAAACTCCAATAATTTTATTAATGATAGATGTTCTATTTTGGTTGAGTTATTAAATTTTCATTGAAAATCCCTATTTTTACATTAAAAATAATTATAAAAATTAAATAAATTCAGAAAAATCACATTTTCTCATCTGATGTTTTAAATAACCCATGAGTGGGGTAACATAAAATTTTCAAGTTATTTGAGTTCAATTTAATTAATTATAGGGTGTTAAGGCCTTACGGGCAAAAATGGTAATTTTGGAATTTAAGGCTTAATTAATATTTAGGCTTAACCAAAGGGCTAAATGGGTAAAAAATAATCTTAATTGATATATTTTGATGAGTCAAATATGAAAAGGATAAATGGTAGCAGCCAATCTCATTTTGGTCTTATAAATGTTAAATTTGTAATTTCTTAAAATTAAGGGAATTTGGAAGAATATTTAAATTGGAAAGATATTAAGTTGAAGGGTTTGATTTGGAAGATCATAACTCACTAATTTTAAACCCTAATTGATGGTGTATGATTCTTGATAATGATTAAAAACATAAACATTTAAAATAATTTTCTTAAAATTACAAATCTACCCATACGCATTAATTTTTAGGGGCTTAGTAGTGAACCAAGCTTAATTAAAATTTTGTTTAATGAGATTTAGAAAATAATCTATAACTAACTTAAAATCTTTTAAAACACTACATGCCCATCTTTAAAATCAAAGTGTTAAGTTTCCTAATTAGACCAAATTGCCCCTATGAGTCTTTACTTATACAATTTATAAATAAAAAATCAAGTGAATAATTACCCCATCCTTAGAATTGGCTAGAACATCAGTTCATTGAGCATAAGCGTATGATACAGATGAGTTATTAAGCAACCTAATGAGTTTAAATGAGCTCGAGACTTTTTCAAGAGATTGTGAGATGCCCCGGGCCCGGTCCCTCGACCTTTCTCATACTCTTTTGGCTCGATATCTAGTACTCCATTAAAGCCCTGTATTACTTGAGCGATACATATACTTACGTTGATAAGTGTGACTTTGCAATTATTGAATATTTTATACACATCTTTATCAAATCTATAACCTCTATCAAGTTTTTGGCGCCGTTGCCGGGGGATTAAAGCTTCTAGCAGCAGTATCAAATTCTTATTTTTTTAAGCATATATAAAGTAGTTGTCATGGTCCAGGGTCATTCCTCGAGCATTTTGACATCTATTGGACATTCTGAAGGAAAAAATGGGCTTGCCATATTTTTGCTCTAAAACCATCCACTAGAATCTTCTGAGATTCAATAAAGTCATAACTTGGGGTTTGGTAGATAAACCTTCGTCTTCTCCTCCAATTTAAATTCCCTGCAAAATTAATTACATGCCTTATAAGTACTAACCTTTCAGGTGGAGGAACGAGAAAAATTGACAGGTATGCTTTTAAGCAATTGCATTGTAATTTACTTCCTGCTCGTGAACTTGCATGTTAAATAACAATGTCACCCTCCATGTCAAAACCAAAACTATTAGGATAGCAACACAACCAAAACAAAAATTTAATCAATCAAGAAAAAATTCATCGCCTCAACATTCAAAATATAAGACAGCTCAAAATTTAATCACAAACATCACAAAAAAACAATTGCAACTAAATTAAGACGTCTCTATCGGATAATCGGGAATCCCTCGGAGGAGGTAACTTACGGTTACTAACGAGATTTCCCACGGTCAAAATGAAAAGTATGAAACTCATTGAGTTTAGTTTAGTAAATTCATTTGAACTAAGTGAATCTGAAAGAAAATAGTGGTGCCAGAACGAGGGAACCGTGGGATCCTAACCGGTGTCGCGCTAATAACTTTAACATCCCCCATAATATTTAAAATAACCTTAACGTTAGGGAACAGTTGATTTAACATCATAACTTGACACATTAAAAACCTTAAACTCACTACAACGAGGAGTTTAGAGTTAGTATCGTGGGTAGCACGACCATCTTCAACAACAAGAGGATCCAGCATACCATTCCTTAGAATTACACAACAATCCATAGACATTCGAGGTTGTTTGCTTATGCAACGTAAATCCTCAACTTATCTTTAGGCCCTTGTATGGTTCTGCCATGTAATTTAAGCTCTAACCCGTCTTAGGATTCTGAGGTTGTCATTCGTCACGATCTAAACCTTCACGTCTTCTAGGCTATTTGTGTGATTTTTTGACACGAATGTAAACCCTAATTAAAAAAATGACAGTATGAAACACTTAAATATTTCTCCTCTAAATTGAAGCGAAACAAATTGAAGCCAAACTATATGATAGTTTGGGAAGTTACCGAGGTTCTCCTCAGGAACTGTGGCATCTCTTAGTTCTTCTTCAATTGGATTCTTCCTTTGGATTCCAAAAATAAATGTTTCAAATTTGAGTTATTCCCTTTTCACACCTCTTTGTCTAATCTCCTCTTCGTCTAATTTCATTGAATAGTCCTATTCCTTTGACCTCTTTGAAGACAATACCCTCTGGTTTTTATTTAGAGTTTTTTTAAGCAATTTCGGTTCTCAAAGATGTAATTAACTATAAGGGCTTACCTTTATAAGAAACTTTTCAATAATCCAGCTTAATATAAACCCTATTTAATTTTTCATATTAAATAGAGGAACTTGTTGGCTTATGATAAAATGGTTTCGCAGACCAAACCGATGTCATATATTTCTTAGTTTACTTGATCGAGTCTCACCCTCAAGTCTTATGTTTATCTTTCAGGATAAATACATAGCTTGAGGTGTAGTGCTCGCTCATATAAACTTTAAAAGATATGAGATCCGTTTGATTTCATATTTTCTAAATTTAAATATATATATATATATAAATTAAATACCTTTCCGAAGCGGGCAACGAGATTTCGATTCCGGTGACCGACAGCTTCCAACGGGCAACTCCTTAACTTTTTAGTGCCAACACAACATTCCCAATGGGTTGCTGCAACTAAGTCACAAATTTTAAAACTTTTTTTTGAATCTTACCATTCAAAGTGACAATTAAACACTGGTTTTAATTATGTTGGAGGACTTTGAGCAACTTCGAGAGAGGCACTTGGCCCCTCGGCCCTAGGCTTCCGCCAGCAGCAATGATAGTCATTATTCCACTGCGTAGTCTAAGTCAGAGCTTTGGAGTTAGGCATCGAGAAAGATGAAGGGGATGATCTATGGCCTTGGTGCAAAGGGCATGACCTTTGAGGCCAAGATCCCTCATGGTTCAGTATTGAGTTCCCAGACACCTCACAACCAGAACAGGATGCTCTTGCTAGGAAGGTAACTGTCATGAACGAAGAGGTCAGCCAGTTAGTGAGTCGATATCAAAAGGCCAGCATAGGGTCGATTATTCTATAATGCACATGACTGAGGGTTTAGCATATCGTCGGGGCAAGCGACCGATGACATCAATAGAAGAGGAGGAGGAGGAGGAGGAGGAGGAGGGAGATAATGAGTAGGAGTTACTTTTTATTTTTTTTTAGCATTATTTTGAACATTTACCTGGGGTTTTTTTGTTAATTTTAATGTTTTTATATGGGACATTTGTGATATTATTTTACTTTTCATTAATGATATTTTTTTGAGTTATAATCTGTGCTGATTTGGTTGGATAAAATATTGTTATGATGTGAATTCTTTGTTGCATGCAGGTTGTAGAAATGTAATTGTTTTTATGTTTTTTTTCAGTGTAGCAGATTTGCATATGATTTACTTCCACTTTATGCCCAATATTCCAATGCTCAAGCGACAATAATTTTCCGCCGTTCTTTAATATTATATGTTGTAATATAAGGATAATCCAACATGCAAGTTTAACATCTAATTTTGTCGATAATGATTCAGACGCTTATGTAGCCTCTACGAAAATCTGACACCAATTCATCTCAAATACATTACAACAAATTATTTTGGTGCGACGATGAATTTCGACTCAAAAAAGATGAAAATTGCATTATCAACCTCTAATTTACCTACAAAAAAAAAGGTGCGCAACGATTCAAATCCGACGATAACCATTGAATATCATCATATTAGCATTCGATTTAAGTCCACTATGCCATATAAAAATTTGCTCAATTTATGTAGTGGATGAACCATCCATGAAGGAGAATATCACATGCAAGGAGTAGATTTTCACCATTAGCTTTGATATAGAAAATGGGAACTCTTTCGTGGGTAATGCCTTATTCAAATCCTATAAATAAACACAAATGCAAATTTGGCCATTTTTTTAACTGATACAAGATTGGACAACTAAATTAGACAAAATTATATTTTTTTCTTCCTTATTAAAGCTAACATTGATCAATTTCTTGATCTTGATCTTAGTTATGACTTTTTATTAGACCTCTGGCCCCATTCTATAAGGAGGTTGGTTGATATGAGAGAAATCAAATTAAACCTTGCATTTATGGACTACCACGTTAGTAGATAGACTCAACAATTCATTGTATATACATGTAAAAAAGTATTTAAACTTCATAGGTTACCTTAGGTATTGATGTTGTCCACACTAAATAATGAACTTAAGAAAGTGTGATAAGGATTTTCATTGGTTCCTTAGTTAATTTCTATTAATTTGTTCATTTTGGATTTGATTTATTCTTTAAGTTTAGAGGGTGCATCGTTAACTTAAAGATCATGTAAATCATATGGGTTTTTAAATAATTAATGATCATAAGCATTTTGTTCTGAGTTAGGAAGCCATCAAGTTACGGTACTGGCTGCTCAGCTATGAAAATTCCTTAACTAGTAAACCTACAACTGTATATATAGATAGCGAACTTGGAGCTAAGTTTCTTACATACTGGTTCACTCTGTCAATAGTAGATAACTCAGACATGCCCTTTTGTTGATCTTGGGTCATATCCTCATCACTATCCTCTTTTAGAGACATGCTCAGCTTGAGATTTGTTGCAATAGACTGTATTGAACCACCCATTATAATTGACTCATCCTTTGAGCTGGGTTCCAAGTTAATTTGTATAGGTGTTTGAGTAGCCCTGTAAAAAGGCACATTGCTGGTAGCTTTGCACTACCCGTAAGCTCACTGAGCCATTCTACTACCTCATTGTGAAGGAGAGGCAAAAGGCCTTTAAACTACAAGTAGAGGTTAGAGTCGTCACTTAAACTTTCACTTTGATTTTGATTTTCCTCTTCACTTGACTTTCCTTTTCTTTTTTTTTATTTTTATATTTATTTTTTCTTTTCTATTTCTTGATTTTCACTTTTCTTATTGTTTTCACTTATTTTTCATTTAAAGCCTTCTCATGGCTGCATAAAATTACTCTCTGGATCAATGTAGAAGAATGTAAACTTCTTGGGCGAATAATATGCCATGTCCTTGTTGATGTTGATATTATCAATGGAGAAAGGCTAGAGGTCTCCTTTGATGCATCAGTCAATCCCATCATGTCCATAATTAATACATTAATGGAGAGATAAAGGGATTATCCAATTTTCATGAACCCAAAGCCTATTGAGGAGGACATTGAAGGACACCTTCACATTTATGATGTGAAGCACGGTCTCAGTCTTCAATTCCCCTACTTTTAACTATTCATTCTTTAAATGAGAGGAAGAGCTGACTTTTATAACTTTACTTATATAGCAAACTATTTTGACTAAGTTCAACCGTGATTTTTCTCTATTAAAAAGCTTTAGGTCAAATATTTTTTGAACTTTTTTATTTGTGTCAAAAATCATTGTATAAGACTGAAACATAATTTTTTTCTTCATTGCTATGAATGTTTTAGCGCACAATACTTCTCTTGATGATAAAAGTTTCAATGGCACTTTGATGTTTTTTCTGAAGATGTAAAATCCATTAGTATTACAAAACATCACTTTGAAATATAATTTTTTTAATATTATTCTCATTACACCCGATGTCTATATAGCACACTTCATGTGCTATAATGTTATATATAAAATTGATCAAGATGAGAGGAAAAAGAGTATACATTAAGTTTTACAAGTACTAAAGATATATAAATATATAAGGGCCAAAAAGGAAAAAAATACCTGATTTTTAGTGCTAATTGTATACAAGAAGAATAATATGCTTCTTAAGAATTTTTGCAAGATTAAACTACAAAATTAAAGCACTGTGAGTCTCATTTTGAAAAATGGGCACTACAAAATTAAATGGTTAATATATACACACTTCTATCCAATTATTATAGTTCCAATAATTTGTACATTATTCAAATATGGTTGAAACAATTTTTAAAAAAGTCCATATTTGAGTCAAGTTCAAATATAATTTAAATAAGGTTCAAATAATATCCAAACATTATTTGAACATAATTCCAATATGGTTGGAATAAGATTTTATTTTGCTATCATCATCTTGTACTAAATTGACTCATTCGAGTTATTTTGTTACTTATGCAAAAGCTCACTTTAATCATATATGATCAAATTGTTTGAATTACGCTTGAAATATGTTTAAATGTAATTTATTTGAACTATATTTAAACTTCATCCAAATCATTTTTGAGCTTTGTTCAAGCTATTTTTGATTCATATTGAACGATGTTAAGACACGTTCAAACCATGAGTTCGACTTTGATTCAAACGTAGTTCAAACAATGCTTGAACGTAGTACAAAAAAAAATCGAATATGAATCAGATTAAATTAATTTTATTTGAGGCAAACTTGAAATAAATTGTAAGTAGTTAAAAGAGTAGAATTTTAATCTAGAATGGAAAATTTAATATATTTTTAAAAATAAATAGGAGATAAATTTAGCCAATTATGACTATTATGAAGCATATAGAGTCAAATGTTCAAAAATCAAATAGCTTAAGACTAAGGCCTATTTGAGAAGAATTTTGTTTTTAGTTTTTTGTTCTTATAAAAATATTTATATAGGACATTTTTCAAAGTTTTTCTTTATTTAAAAAATTAATTTATTTTTATATCTCTTAAAATATGGGAAATTATTCTGAGGGTTTTAAAAAAAAATTAATTTATTTTTAATATATTAAATACAGATTTTCAGCGATAACGGATATCGACTAAAAATCTGTGGTTCAAAGTCGAGTCTTCTCGTCTTTTTTTCCTTTTTAAAGCACA
>NW_018224660.1:0-1591 GCF_001263595.1 Phalaenopsis equestris | reverse complement strand
CTCTCTCTCTCTCTCTCTCTCTCTCTCTATCTGTGTCTATATCTTTCTTCCCATTCCCTCTCAGTGTATGTTATGTATCAGGAACCATTTCGTCAAACAAATCTCTTTTCGCTTCGTCATCGGCTTATCGGATGCCAACCCCAGCTTCTTTGCGGATGCCGGTTTCCAGCTTATTTGTCTCGAAAACCTCCAGCTTGCAGGGTATTTCTCCCTCCTACTAGAATTATTTTATATGGATTATCTAAGTACGGGAAAACAAACCACCACTTCTCTTAACAGAAAAATTTTTGGGTTTTTTCATTTGCCAAACATATGATGAGCTGGATATAACATTTTCCCCATTGTCGACTATTGTTTCTTTAAAGCAAGTGAATTAGTGTAAATGCCGCATCTATTGATTAAATAAATTGAAGTTGATTGATGTTAATGATATTGCACGCGAAGAGATTTGATCAAGTGAGATGGGTGAAATTCCTTCTTTCTTGAATTTTAATGGTAGGAGCAAGCATTAGAACAACAACATCAAGAACAAGCCTTTATCCCACTAAGTAGGGTTAACTACATGAATCCTTTTTTTTTATTGTGCCCTATTGAGTGTCATATTTTCATTAAATTTTAATAAATTAAAATCTTTTTTTTATATAAGATGCCCAAGTCTTTTTAGGTCTACCTCTACCTTTCCTTACATAAGTCAAATCTAAAACATCTATTCTCTTAACTGGGTCATCAGATAGTCGACGTTTAATGTGACCAATCCATCTAAAGCAACTCTCTTTAATCTTATCTGCCACATGAGCTACCCCAATCATTTCATGGATATTTATTTTGCATTTTTTCTCTAAGTGTAAACCACTCATCCACCTAAGCATTCTCATCTCAACAACACTATGCTTAATTTTTTGCTTCTCTTTTACAGACCAACATTTTGTGGCATAAAGCATCACCATCTTATAATTTTTTTTAAATTTAAACGATACTTTTCTATCACACAATATGCCCAATGCATTCCTCCACTTCATCCATCCAACCTGAATTCTACTAATAAAATCCACATCTATATCACCATTACATTGAACAATAGGTCAAGATATCTAAGATATTCATTCACTGTAATGACTTGATGATCACCCATTATTACAACCCCGCCAATAGATCTATTACTTTTCAAAATTACATGCTATGTATTTAGTTTTAGATCTATTTAAATGAAAGCTTTTAGACTCTAAAGTTAATCTTACCCCCAAGAATGATATCATAAACAAAAAACATACACCAAGGTACATCCTCCTGCAAATGTACAATAAGAACATCCATAAATAAAACAAAAAGATATGGGCTTATTCGATCCTTGATGTAATCCAACTGAAAAAGGAAAATATTTGGTCAACCATCCTTGTGTACAAACACAAATAATAACAACTCTAGTATACATACCTTTAATGACTTAAATATAAGAAAAATCAACACTTTTTTGATGCCGGTGTTAAGCCAAACTACAATAGAAATACAAATATTATCGTTGAAATTCAATAGGATTACACACAATGATACTTGAAAAAAAAAACAACATAAACATAAAAGACAACTTAGG
>NW_018224659.1:641-1042 GCF_001263595.1 Phalaenopsis equestris | reverse complement strand
ATATCTCTCTCAACTAACACATAAGCCACAAAGGGTCTAGTGACAGTAAGCGTAGGACTATCCATCTTGAGAGGCTTCCTGTAAGCAGTTGCTAAAGAGTAGAAGATTTTAATATTGAACAGATGTAATTTTAACCCCGGAAACTTTATCCAAACAGGAATGATAGGGGACTCCGCTTTTGGATCAAAACCGACATTCCACTTCAGATTTTTCATAAAACGATTGTCAATCTTGATAGTTTTTCGAGAGAAAATGAGTGTAATCAACATCATGAGATAGCTAAATAAGTACATGTCTACCGTCAAGTATGCTAATGTTCCAACTGCCAAATAGTTTCATAGCATGGCGTCGGCAGGGGGCTCTGCGAGGGTTTCGCGCGAGGGCGATTCACAGCGCCGAAA
>NW_018224659.1:0-518 GCF_001263595.1 Phalaenopsis equestris | reverse complement strand
TCCGATGTGATTTTCTGCTTCCATTCGCCTCGTCTTGCAGGCGCCTGAAGACGACGAATCGCATGTCGTCTCCTAAACGACAACACACCTTGCTTGTCCTGCCCGACAGATGTTGTCGCACGTCGTCTTGTAGAAGGTCGCGTCTGTAATGCCCGGCAGACGGTTCGCATCCTGTTTCACATCCTGTTCGCCTCTTTGCGGCCCGCCAAACTATTTCTCTCCTGACGTGACCATCTTGTGAGGGAAATAGCCTCGATGCTTCGTTCCTATGCAAATGCTCTAGCCGGCAACTTGCCTTTCCTGCTAGTGCCCCTCCTCCAGGTTCTGCGTCTGGTTTTGCTATCGGTAAGTCCTGCAATGTTCCAGAATATTTCCACGAGGATCTTGAAGGTGGAGGTGATCACACTTTTATTAAAAAACTTGGAAAAAAAATGGGAAGTCTGCAATTATTCTCACAGAGACTGAAATCGGTACTCTCGCGTTTTCTTAGCGTTTTTCTCTAGTGGGGAAATTTCTTT
>NW_018224658.1:0-334 GCF_001263595.1 Phalaenopsis equestris | reverse complement strand
CATTTCTTCTAGAAATATTGCCCACTCTTTGACATATATTTCAACTTCAAGCATAAGCATTAACATCTCTAAAAATTGTAGGCCAATAAAATCCACCAATAAAATCCATATTATAAAATTTTATATGTTGTTTTATCAACACCAACATGTCCCCCAAAATCAGAATTATGACATTTTTGGATAATTTCATAAGTTTCTTCTAATGGTACACATCTTCGAATGATCAAATCCTTTCCTTATTTATATAAATATGGGTCATCCCAAATATAATTCTTAGCTTCAAAAATAAATTTCCTCAATTATTGGTATGTCATTCCATAGGGTTTAAGATCAC
>NW_018224657.1:5074-5338 GCF_001263595.1 Phalaenopsis equestris | reverse complement strand
GACCAAAATGTGGAGATTTGAACTACGCCGCCGATGATGCCCTCGACCCCGCCGACGTCAAGTTTTTCCTGAGGCTCCAGGAAAAAATTCTTCAGAAGTCCGCCGACAGCGCTCTCAAGGCCGCCGACGGCGAGCTTGGCGGTTATGAATACTCAAGCTTTGGATAAGGCCAAATTTTGAAGGGATGCTTAGGCAACTCTTGGGAAAGCTCATCCACAACTTTAATAGACTATTTTAGCCAAAAATTAAGAGGGGGGGGGGGGA
>NW_018224657.1:4694-5064 GCF_001263595.1 Phalaenopsis equestris | reverse complement strand
GAGATTTCTTCCTCCTTGCTGCTTTGAAGAGGAATTCTGTGTGTTATTGTTTTTGTTTGTTTTTATCTCTTTTATTTTCGAAGGAGTCGCCAGCTTGTTGATCGTCGTATACTTCCCCCATTCGAATAAATCTCCCTCCCGAATCACATATGTGATTTGAAGAGGAGAGGAATCAAATAAGAAGGGACATACGACAAACATACGACAAAATGACATACGACAAAATGACAAACAAGAGAAAACACAAACCGTGGAGAGCCTACGTGCGGTAAACCTCGTAATGATAGGTTAAGAGTGTCCGTCTAAATAAGATCGGACGAAAGCATCTTAAACTGATATCCACGAAAGAATACCTACGTAGACTACCTAT
>NW_018224657.1:0-876 GCF_001263595.1 Phalaenopsis equestris | reverse complement strand
TGTTCATCGGAGGAGGAAGCCGGGCCGGCGGGAGAGGGGCTGAAGAGACCGCTTGGCCGACAAAGGGGAAACTCAAAATGAGAGAGCAGGTCGGCGAGGGAGAGCTCAGATTGGTGAGGGAAAAACTGAGGTCTGTGAGAAGTCGATGTCGACGTGTAAGGAGGCCTCTAGGACGTCGCCAACGAGAAGGGGAGGCCGCACTTTTGGCTGGCTGAGAGGAGAAGGAGGTGGCGCGGCTTGGCCGGACATTGGAGGAGGCACTCAGACGGATAAGGTGGACGACGACTGGAGGAAGAGGCGCCGACGTTCGCTGGCAAGGAGCGAGGACCGATGGGCTTCAAGCTTGGGTTGGGGACGCGCGACGACTAGAGTTTGCAAGCAGGGTCTGTGCGATTCGGGGAGAGAGGGAGGGTAGCGATAGTTTTATAGGATAATAATATAAATATTATATAATAATAATATAATTATTATTATTATTGTTAGTACATTTCTAGCTTGTACACGTCCTCGCAGCAAAATAAATGTCTTTCCTGGCTAAAATCGACGTTTCGGACGCATTGGCGCAATCCGTTTCATCGTACGGGATCGTTTGGGCCACTTTTTCGACTATCGTGCCCAAAACGATAATTTGTGAATTTTCACCCCGCCCGGGAAGCCGTAGCGAAGTGGACATCCCTCATAAGTGAAATCAACGTTCTAGACATAGTGGCGGGGTCCATTTCATCATTCGGGGTCATCTAGAAAACTTTGCCGAAGATTGGGTCAATTTGAGTTAAAATCGCGCGCGACGTGCTACATAATATTTTTTGTCCCGTTCGGAGCCGTCCGACGTGCCAAATGTCGACTGGCCTTCACCTAAGAGAAAGCCATAGCCTA
>NW_018224656.1:0-2274 GCF_001263595.1 Phalaenopsis equestris | reverse complement strand
TAGGCAATGCTAATGACAAACTTATTGCCAAAATAGATTTTCAATCTGCGAAGTTTCTTCAGTTACTATGTCGTCAAGTTGGTTTCTTGTTGGCATATTTAGAATGCAAATTAACCTTCTTTTTATTATGTGATAAGAATTAAAAATGTTATCCAGAACTTTCAATCTTGATTTTTTGAAGGAGAGAATGTATTGGATTTGAAGGATTGAATGTATTGGATTGTGTGATGACAGACTTATTCTCACAGTTAAAATTGTTATCCAGAACTTTCAATCTTGATCTGTTGAAGGAGAGAGCAATATGTGAACACTCTCATTTTCATATTTTTCACATAAATTAATGTCACTGATATTGCACATATTCCTCATCTTTTATGTATGAATCATTGGCTTCATTTATTTCTTCTTTAACAATTCCAATACCTTCAATAATCTCCATCAAATGGATGGTAGAAATTCAAGAGACCAATGTGGTCATACTATTACTGACTTTTATTCTTTTGAGAAATTTAAATGCACCGATGTTTTTTTAAAAGCTTATATCATTTTGAAATTTTAAGAGAGTGGATATTCTATCAATCATTTATTATCATAGTCTTTCTATCATTTTATTACTAGCTATTATTTGAATCATGTTTATGCTTTTTTGACTTGGTAGTATGTGTATAGTGATACTAATTATGAGTTCTTGAGTTCATTTACAGTGCAAAAATGTCTGAACTCGATCTATTACAATCTGAATCATCCAGCAATAAGTTAATAGTTATGGCAGAAGCTCCTAATAGCAACGAAGATGTCAATCTTACTTTGTAAGGTACAGAGCAAGAATAAGTTCCTCATGTTGTCATAGATAATAACATTGAAGAAGTCGCTACTAAGAATGGTAGGAAGAGAAAATCTACAGTGTGGGAGCATTTTATGGGGGGGTCGCCACTTCTTTTTGGCAATGCAAATGTTGTCGATCGAAATTCCATAAATCTAAAACAGGAACCGCTTAAATCTAAAACATGAACCACTTCTCAACTTCTACGTCATGTTAGAGAATGTGTACAAATCAAAGTTAAAAGCAAAGAAACCGATGATCTTTCTGAAAAAAGACAAAAAATGTTAAATTTTATGCCACTTGAACTTGCTGCAGATATTGAGATCCTAGTATTTCATGATAAAAAATCCTACGATCAACATAAGGTTAGAGAGATCATTTTCAAAATGATTATAGTGCATGAGTATTCGTTTAATATTGTTGAGCATACATGATTTAATATTCTATTGAAATCCTTGAACCCTAATTATAAGAAAGTTTCAAGGAATACAATAAAATGATTGTATGAAGATTTTTGAGTTTGAGAAAGAGAAGTTAAAAAAACAATTTAGGGATATTCACAGGTTTTCATTAACATCTGATTGTTGGACTTCAAATCAAACAATCGACTATATGTGTATAACTGCTCACTATATAGATCATTTTTGGAAGATTCAAAAACGAATCATCAATTTCATTGAATTGGATCTACCTCATGCTGGTACATTCATTTGTGAAGTCATTTCTCATTGTTTGTTAGATTGGAAGATACAAGATAAAATATCTACTATCACTTTAGACAATGCTAGTAATAATGATGTTGTTGTTAGCTTGCTTCATTCAAATTTTATGGTAAGAGGGAAACTACATTTTAAAGGGCATTTTTTTCATGTTCACTATAGTGCCCATATTTTAAATATTATGATGCAAGTTGGCTTAAAAGAGATTCAAGACATCATTTATAATATCAGAGAGGCTATCAAATATATAAAGAAATCGCCGGCAAGGTTTCATAAGTTCGTTGACATAACCAAACAATTAGGGATATCAACAACAAAGGGGTCGTGTATTGATGTTTCAACAAGAAGGAACTCAATATTCTTAATGCTTGAATCTGCTCTTATTTTTCGTAATGTATTCAATCACTTTGCTGATCGAGATAATAATTTCAGTTGGTTGCCTTCAGATTCAAATTGGGAAAGATATGATAAAATCAGAAAATTTTTGATTGTTTTTAATGATGTAAAAAAAATGATTTCAAGTTCTTCCTACCCCACTACAAATATTTTTCTACCCGCTGAGATGCATATAAAGAAATTGTTGTTAGATGCATATGACTTTTGCAATGAGAGGTAAATTTGATAAGTATTGGGGTGAATGTAATCTCTTAATGTCTATCGCAATTGTTTTAGAGCCTCTCTTGAAAATTAAGTTTGCACAGTTTAGTTTTGCAAATACATATACATCTGTTG
>NW_018224655.1:0-1781 GCF_001263595.1 Phalaenopsis equestris | reverse complement strand
AATAAAGCCAAAGTCAAGCTTTTGTTAGGGTTTTTTAGTGAGATTTTAGATATAAGATAGCAATAAGAGACAAGTTAATTAATGTTATGAAGATTGAAAAAAGCTTTACAATGCATGTGCAAGCTAAAAAGAGGAAAATCAAGCCATATAATGAATGTTAAGAAAGAGGCAAATCAAGCCATATACTGAATGTTAAGGTAAGTCATTATCGATTTTATGTTTTATTTATATAATTATTTTTAGTAAAATGTTATTAAAGTACATTAAAATTTATAAATTAATTTCAATAATTTAGTTTGATCACAAATTTGAATTAAAGGAACAATAAGATCGATACCAAATTGTGTAGAAGATATAAGAAGACAAGATTAGTGTTTATTTGATAATCATTTATTGTCACTTAAATTATAAATTACTGCATTTTAATATTAGAATATTATGAAGTATAATCGGGTAAAAAAATTGAAGCTGTGAAAGAAAGAATTAAAGAATTTGGGAGGATCATTTCTCAACGTAAATCTAAGTGAGTACACTTACTTTGAAGTTATAGTAACTTTTGTTCATTATGAGAACCAAATTCATTGATAATTAATGAAACCATATTTTACCCTTTCACTGTGATTTTTACGCTCTTTTAGTTGTTGGTCGTATAATTATGATGAATATATATAATTTAAAAATACTAATATTATGCATTATTAAAATAATAAGAATTATATAGACTGATTATATGTGAACATATAAATGATCTGAATTATATAAACTGATTATATGTGCATGCTTGACTATAATGAAGTTTGCCCATATGTGATATTAGCAAGAAAATGCTAAGGCACCATTGAATTTGGAAAACGATATTGATATTGATGTACCTTAATTAGTCTATTTTTAGATGGTGCTTCTATGACAATTGCACGTATATAAAATGATATAGACATGAAACTGATGTATTAAAATACATTGAATGTTACAAAATATCGTGATAGATCATATCTGTCACAACCCGACCCAGGGCTTGGAATTAACCAAGACTGGTACAGACGATCTAACGGCGTGAATTAAATTTTCTATATTCGTCTAAAATTTAACAGATAAACAAGCTACTGCAAATTAAATTAAAGCAATACATTAAAATTTACCTTTATGATGGTCGTTCGCGTCTTCTAAAAACATTTTCTCATATATTGCTCATCTTTTAATAATTTAATTAAACCTAAAAAATTTAGGGTATGTTTGGGGCAGCTGTAGCTTATACAGCTTATCCATATAAGCAGATTATTTTGATAATGATAAGCAGTTTATCCTGATAAGTTGGCTAGTTGTTTTGTTTGTGCGTTTCAAAAACAGCTGATTCTGGATAAATGATTATTCCGCCCTTATTCTGGATAAACTGTTTAGTTGTTGGGTTTATGCGTTTGTAAAACAACTTATTTGAAGCTTTTGTAGATGAAAGACCATTCACACATTAATTTTGGAAAAATTAATTTAAATTATCTGTAACATAAATTATAATCAATATTTTACATTTTACATTAATTTTAAAATAAATTAATTTAAATTTAAGAAGAAAGTAAACTCAAACAGAAGAATATATGCATGAGGAGCTGAAGAAACTGAAAATAGCAAGTGAATCTCTTCAGCTCTATTTATGAACAAAATTCTTTAGATTAGCAAGAACATTAACACCAATCTATGAATAAAATCTATTCTAATGCCTTAAGATCATTGGATGAAAAGCTTTCAACAGTAACAAGGCACCTACAACTATTGTGGCATTGCAA
>NW_018224654.1:0-1945 GCF_001263595.1 Phalaenopsis equestris | reverse complement strand
ATTGTTGAAGGGTGTCCAAGCCCATAAGTTGATCAGTGAACGATCAGGCTCTAAGACTGACTTCACTATTATAGATCCAATATCAATCGGCAGTCCCCTTTGGAGGCAGTAATTAAAAATGACACTTTCTTTAGAAACCTTACCAACCTTCATTGTCGGCAACAGTTTCGAAAAAATGAAGAAGTGCCAGTGTTAGAGACGAGATTCAAAAGTGTTGAAGAAAAACTAACATACCAGTACTCTCGCATTTCCCAATCATCAGTTTCGTCTGTCAAATGCTGGTAAATTTCATTCATCTCGTCTCTCGTTGGGATGAAATTGGAATAGTGGCAGACAGGAACATTCTCTATCATATATAACTCGTTGATTCTTGAATGAGTGAAAGTAATCAATCTCCCTCGCACATAAACAACTCCTTGGTTAATTCCATGTAAATTTGCATAAAATTCTTTTACCACAGGAACTACCACGGGGGCAGTAGTGTAGCACAGCACTTCCCATCTTTGCCGCACTATCATTTCTTCATTATCTGTTGTTGGATTATTCAATCCGTAATTCTCAAATCCTTGTTCCTTGATTAATCTTTTCTTCGTCAGCAACTTGTTGAAGATTCGCTGCGCTTCCGCACTAATGAACTTTTGCAGATTGAAAACTCGCATTTTCGGATTATCTGGGGAATTGGACGCCATAGGAATGAAATTGACAGAGTTCTTCTTCATTTTTGGGGAGAAAATATGAACTAAAGTTCACATTTTTGAGTTCAATAAGGCTATTCCTGCCCAAAAACCGTCAAAAACCGCTTATCGGACACAAGAAACCACGTCTTACCGGTCTCTCCGTCGGCGGTGTCGAGGGCGCCGTTGGCGCGCTTTTGTATTAATTTTTGCCTGGACTCTCGGGAAAAACCCATCGTCGGCGCCATCGAGGGCGCTGTTAGCGTCCAAGGGGCGCCGTCAGCGTCCAAGGCAAAACCTTCACAGTTTCGCTCTGGTCCAAATGCGTCGCAATTTTTCTTTATGGATCCAATTTTTAAGATATTTGAAGGGTAAATAAGAGTAGTACAACTTAATACTACTATAAAATAGCGATAAATTAAAATAAACACTATCGTAATCGCAATAAAGATAAATATAAATATGGGTTGCCTCCCATAAAGCGCTTGGTTTAACGTCGTCAGCCCGACCTATTCAGGGTTCATTTAGGTTGACTGATATTAAAACCTCATTAAAATTTGGTCTTTTACCCTCATAATATGGTTTTAATCTATGTCCATTTACTTTAAATCTATTTCCCATTTTCTGATCTTCAATTTCAACAATTTCGTAAGTGTAAACTTGAGTAACAGTAAATGGCCCTAACCAACGAAACTTCAATTTCCCAGGGAATAACTTCAACCTTGTATTGTAAAGCAAAACTTCTTGTCTTATTTCAAAGTTCTTTTGGTTAATCTTTTGATCATGCCATAACTTTAATTTTTCCTTTTAAATTCTGTCATTATCATAAGATTCATTTCTTAATTCTTCTAGTTCATTTAATTGTAACAATCTCTTCTTACCAACATCTTTCAAATTATAATTGAATTCTTTAATCGCCCAATATGCTTTATGCTCCTATTCTACTGGTAAGTGACAAGTCTTTCCAAAATTCAGTCTGTAAGGAGTCATTCCAATAGGAGTTTTATAAGCAGTCCTGTAAGCCCATAACGTTGTATCAAATCTAGTGGACCAATCTATTCTACTAGGGTTTACAGTCTTTTCAAGTAATTGTTTAATCTCTCTATTATAAACTTCATCTAATCCACTCGGTTGAGGGTGATAAGTAATAGAGATTCTATGAATTATATTAAAATTTTTTTTCAATCTTTGAATATATTTATTCTTAAAATGGATCCTTCATCAGTAATAATCATCCGAGGCATTCCGTATCTAGTGAAAATATTTTTCAT
>NW_018224653.1:0-790 GCF_001263595.1 Phalaenopsis equestris | reverse complement strand
CATTACCTTCCCCGGCAGCGACACCAAAAACTTGATCCTGTAATTATAGATGTGTGAAATTAATAAAGTTGACTCTACTTTGCAACGGTGTAAAATCATGATTCTTTATTGATGAATAAGAAATTGAAGCAATTAATGTTTGGATTCTACGCAAGTATACGTATCGTTATCAAGTAATACAAGACTTTCTGACGAAACCCCAAATATCAATCCCATGAGGAAGGTGTAAACTCATAATAAAAATTAACTCATAATAAATATTAAAAATCAGGAAATTCACAATGATAAAGAAAATCTACTACACTAATTTCAAATGTTTAAGGTGCTTTCAGAACAAAGTTACCAACTACTAGCAAAACTGTAAAGCAAAGCTAAGCAATTACTACTAAACTATCTTTATATTTTTTGACGAAGTTACTTTTTTGACAAAGTTACCAAATATGAGAAAGCATCTTTCCCACTACAATGAGGTTTTGGTTAAATGAGAGAGGTAAATGGTTTGAATTTTTATTGTGCTAAATAGGAACAGTTTTAATTCTCTACCCTAGGTCAAGTGTTACAGAGAATCATTGGCTAATTTTAATATTAGTCATTAAATCCATGGTTAGGCTGTGAGGATACTAACTTTCACTTTAGGGCTCCCACTTCCCTTCCCCTAAAGGTTAACTCTTGCTTTAGTTCTTAAACACTAAGACCAACTTGGGGATTTAGTCTATCACCATAAAATCTCTAATTCTTCGCCCAATAATGAATAGTTCCTTATTTATTTGCACCCAATTCTATGAATGAA
>NW_018224652.1:0-238 GCF_001263595.1 Phalaenopsis equestris | reverse complement strand
AAGATACATAAAGGTTGTATGAGATGACCCAAAAAAGAGGACCCAAAAAAGGTGTCCTACCCATACGATACATCAGACACTAGCATCCTAAAATGATGGAACATAGATAAAACACAAAAAAAGTAAAAAGTAAAACAAAACTTATAGGAAATAAGCTGCTAGGCACGAGATAGCTTTGACTTGTCTCTGCCTCTGGTTTTAGGACCCATACGATACCAAGTACAGTACTACCCCAACA
>NW_018224651.1:4015-5665 GCF_001263595.1 Phalaenopsis equestris | reverse complement strand
ATGTTAATATTCTGGATGGATTAGAATTATATACAGAGGTTTTTTCTTTTACAGAGCAACAAGAAGTACTTAATTGTGTGTTTGACCTCCGAATCAGAGGCAAAGGACTGCTATCTGGAAGAACGTATTCCGAACCTAAAAAATGGATGAGAGGCAAGGGTCGCATTACGATACAATGCGGCTGCTGTTACAATTATAAGATAGATTGACAAGGAAATCTTCCAAGAATTTTACAACATGAGCAGGTGGAGCCAATGCCACCCATGATAAAATGGATGATCACACGGATGGTCCCATGGGGCATAATTTCAGCAGATTGCATCCCCAATAGTTGCATAATTAATATCTATGAAGAAGGAGATTGTATCCCTCCGCATATTGACCATCGTGACTTTGTTCGTCTGTTCTGTACGGTCTCCCTCATATCGGAGAGCAGTATACTGTTTGGTACAGATATAGAGATAATCGGTCCAGATGAATTTCGAGGATTCGTCGAAATTTCTTTACCAAGAGGGTCCGTTTTAATTCTGAAAGGAAACAGAGCCGATATGACGAAACATTGCATTCCGAGAGTCCGACACCGTCGAGTGTCGATAACTTTCAGAAGGATGAGTGATGACAAAACTCCATACGGATTTCAGCCAAATCTGGAACTTGAAGAGTTGCAACCATATGAGTTATAAACTCATTGCACCACTGAGCTATCCCAAAACAACAGCTTAGAAGGTCAGCTTGTTTAATAACTCATAACACAATTTACGAGAAGATATTCTATTGGGAAGCATGCAGATGCATAAATATGCGGACAACGATATGAAGACAACTTGTTTTGTACTTTATATTATGTACTGATAGATGTACTAGTTATGTGTATAGCATAATGTACTTTCCATCTTTGAGATATATACATGATATATTGTAAAAATGACTGTATAAGTCAATAACGAAGAATTTCAGAGTTTTTTTTCTGACATAAATTCATCTTAATGTGGTTGAAAACCACTGAACTATGCATTGGTTCGTAACAATGAACAGAACAAAACAAAATAAATTAAATTTGCCGAATAAGTTTTCTCAATTTTGAGATTCTTTGTTTGTGCAGTATGACCCCGTTCGGTCTATATCCCCACAAAATTGCACGTTCTACACAATTTTTTTCATGATATCCCTATGGAGTCACAAACTCTATATGATACTTGCAAATAAATCTTGCAAATCTTTTTCAAAATAACATAAATTTCTACACATTATGCTTTCTGAAACACATAATATTTTAAATCAGTCTGATAACTCTGATTTACTACTTTTAAAAAAATTGATCCAATAATTTCAATTTTTTTTAACGAATTAGTTCGATACTTCTGATTCATAATTTTTCAAAAATTGATCCAATAATTTCAATTTTTTTTTCATCAAATCAGTTCGATACTTCTGATTCATAACTTTTCAAAATTGATTTGATAATTTAAATTTTCACATTGAATCAGTTTGATACTTCTGATTCATAACTTTTCAAAAATTGATCCAATAATTTCAATTTTCTCATCGAATCAGTTTGATACTTCTGATTCATAACTTTTCAAAATTGATCCGATAATTTCAATTTTCACATCGAATCAGTTCGATACTTCTGATTCATAACTTTTCAAA
>NW_018224651.1:0-271 GCF_001263595.1 Phalaenopsis equestris | reverse complement strand
TGACCTAGAAAACTTGAACTCTACTACAACGAGGAGCTTGGATCTTACATGGTGGGCAGCCCGACCATCTTCTACAGTAAGAGGATCTACAACAACACATCCCTTCCTTAGCTTTAAACAACAAAGCCATAGGACTTCGAGGTTGTTTTTCTAGTGCAACACAAATCCTCAAACATTACAACCATATTGTATAATAAAAGCCCTAAACTCATCTTAGGACTCCGAGGTTGTCGTTGGTCATGACCTAAATCCTCATATCTTCAAGGTTATT
>NW_018224650.1:0-531 GCF_001263595.1 Phalaenopsis equestris | reverse complement strand
TATATATATATATATAAATGATTTTTATTTCTTTAGAATCCATATACTTATTGTAAAGGAGAATGATACTTTCTTATTTAGTTTTCATAATTTTACTTTTGAAGTTTAGTAATTAATTTAGTTAACTTAATTATTTTAATTGCATTTTATTTAACATTCACTGAATTACTTTAGATTTGAATTTTGTACTTACATTTTGATGTTCGAATAATGTTTTACATTATAGCCATAAGAATTTATTCATAAGCATTTCTAACTTCCCTGTCGAATCGATATATAAGACTCCATTAGACCCCTTTATTACTTGAGCAATACATATACTTGTGTTATTATTACCAGATTTGGCAGTTTAAAGATTTTAAAAGACAAAATTATTTTTATTAAAGTTATTTTTATTGGGATTGAATTGCATATTTATTATTAGCACTATCGTGTGTGTGCTTCATTATATTGAAAAGTATTTATGAAAACATTACACAACAAATCGTTGCGCATCACCCATGCACTATTTAAAATAGGGTAGATAATTCC
>NW_018224649.1:10985-13085 GCF_001263595.1 Phalaenopsis equestris | reverse complement strand
CCGCGATCTGGCTAATGAAGAAAAACGGAACCGCGCGACGCTGCGTTCAGAACGCCGCCGAACGAACACACGGAACAAACGCGTTGGCGGCGTTCTGAAAACGCCACCGTTCTGAAAAAGCTGTGTCAAACAGAGCCTAAGACGCCTAAATGGGTGAATTGGGTGTTTCAAAAAGTTATTTCAAATTTTAAAAAATAAAATATTAAATTTTGTTGAAAATTCAATTACATAAATTTATTTGAATACTTTAAGAAATTTTAAAGATAATTGCCAAATCACAATCACATAATGAGAGATATGAGATTTTTACATGGTTCAGTCAAACCTCAAAATTGATCTACAACTATGCCTAACCACCTAAGAATAAGAATTCTTAATATCAAAATCGAGATTATAACGAATCTTTCATACTTTTCTACGCTAGACAAGCACAACCCTGTATTAGTGCACTTTTCTATATTTGCGAAGTATGATTCCAAAGCAGTGTACCTTTCTAGACCGAAAAGGTTAAATACAATAACAAGTAACTATAAGTACAGTAGGAAGACTTACCACTCATATTAAAAATTAATTTTCTCACAACCCAAATGAAGCAATGATAAAGGTAAATAAGAGCACTCACAATTTCAGTTTGATTTTGTTATTTTAATTGCATTGAAAAATATTTTTGGAATAAGAATTTAATCTATTAAAACCCACACTTGCTTGTGATGACAAATCAATCAATAAGAAAAATAAGTTTTCAATCTAAAAAATGAAACTTTGAAATAAAAAAGATTGGCAAAGTCCCAGCCACTTGAAATACGAGTGAAAGAAGATCAAAAATGATTTTTAGAAAGTTCAAATCACCATAAAATATGAAACCCAAAAACTAAGAATTATTATAACATATTAAAGCAATCTCACCAAACCTTTGTTGAGAATATCAAGATGTAAAACATAAAATTTGAAAGTGAGTTTATCAATATGAAAATAAAGAAGAAAAGCTAAGAAAAATTCTCTCCCTTTTTTATCCTTGAAGATGACAATAAGAAAGAGAGAGTTTCATTGTCCATGTAAGAGATCGACACCAATTTTGAACGTAAAAAATTTATGGCCAATGAAGCTAAAAGGCTATCTGAACAATTCATTCTTCGGTACAATGTAGTAGTTGTCAAATTGCACACTCATATTAGCATGATCAGAATTTATCAAATTAGTTTTATTAGCTTGAATTGGGCTTAATAAATCATCTTTAATCGAATCAAATCATCAAAAAAAAAATTTCCATAATTAGCCTCCAAAGTCTACAAAAGAACTTGACATTAATTAGCGCTTGCTGTGGTCGCCAAACAAAATGTGCACTTGCGAAATAACTTGTCAATTAACATGAACAAGTATTATTATGTATATAATCTCGTGCGAGCACATGCAAAGTCTTTACTTCCGACAAACCAAAATCATCAGGATGTTCTCCTTGCTCCAATAGGAGAAATCATCTCTTGCTTCCACCACATCCTGAAAGACATCTCTCCTCCCTCAAATCCACCACGACGCCCACTTGTCACCATCATCTCCTCCGTCACTTTCTGTATCTCCTCTAGCTCTCGCCTCCTCGTTGGAAACTCGAATGCTGTCGTCCCTCCATTCCATGCCCGGGAACCGGAAGATGTGCTCGCACCTGATCTTGATGGTTTATTTTGAGTAGTCGGCACTGGATAAGTTGGAGCTGCAGGAGTTATAGTGCTGGTGATAAATGATGGGGATGGAGGGTGAGTCCACAGGGAGGTTTGAGCAGCTCTCGGACTGGACATTAACGGTTGATGCGAATTGGCGGAGATGGAGTGGGAACGAGAGGGAGTTGTGGGAGTACTGTTTCCGGTGTTGGATTCCATAAAGGAGAGGTTTCTTTTTGCCATTACGTGCCAGTTCTTGAGGCCCGTCACTACTCTGTCTGTGAAGATCGTTTCTCTCATTGTCGATCCCATCTTTTATTTTCAAATATTTACATATGTCAATAAAAAATAAAAAAGCGGATTAGTTCTTGCTGTGGAATATTTAATCATGTTTGTAGCTTAGATCAATATATATATATATATATATATATATATATATTTAGCC